>NW_009185592.1:5061-10107 GCF_000690835.1 Fulmarus glacialis | reverse complement strand
AGGTTGCCTTACTTTTCTCTTTTGCAGAACCAGCCACTGGAGAGAGGAGCCAGGCACCCGGCTCGCTGCTCCTGGGGTGCGAGGTGAGGCTGTCCTCAGGAGACTTGTGTTTGGGTGTTGAGTACACAAGAAGCATTTTAAATAACTCCTATTTACAGCAACGGCCCAGTGTCAACTCCCTGCCAGGGAGTCTCCAATAACTGCCAGCCCGGCGAGGGACAAGCCAAACAGATGCTGCAGAGGAGGAGATCCAGACAGTTAAGGTTTCCTGTTAAGCCCCACAGCGCTATTTTTTTACTTTACCAGCAGTCAAGATCTTAAAGAAAAATCTTTTCTGCCGCAGGAGCCCAGGCAGCCCCTTTCCTCTCGCCCTCTGGCCTCGCTCCAGCCTGCGGAGCTACCAAGAGATTAATGGAGGGGCTTCACTCCCACGGGGGGGGCAGGATTTCCCGCACAATGGCACCACTGACCTTAACACTAACCAGCTTTTTTCCTTCTGGGAACAGTGTCTGGTTACGCTGAAGGTCAGGACTACCCTCTCGCAGCCTTTTCCCATATTTGTGCCGAGTGAGCTCTGGAGGCCGGCGCAGGCCAGCCTGCAAACAGGGGGACACCCCTTGCACAAGGCTCTGGAGGAGTTTTTAAAGTTTGCACAAGCAAAAAAAACCACAGCGAACAATTAACTTCACCCGTTGTCGGACGGATTTCTCCCCTCAATATTTCTCCACATCAGACTATGAAAAGTAGCTTGCCAAACACACTTTTACTAGCAAACTACAAAAAGTGGGAGAGCTCAGTGAGGGAGCTAGTCATTTACTGATGAATTAGCTGTTTGTGCAAAAACATTTCCGCAAGTCCCACTCCAAACTGTCTGCTCCCAGAAACACAGCCTGTCCCACCAAAGGTAGCCGCCTAATTTGCCACGGTTGCTGGTTCCATTGAAATCTTGAGAATAACTCCCTCGACATCAGCCTGTGAGCGGTGCTTTGTATCCACCTGTGCAGCCAAGCTGAAAGCTGGGAAGGTGCTCGTGGGAACAGCGAAGCAGCGGCAGCGTTGCCATGGGGGGATGCTTGGTCGCAGCCACGGGCTTCTGCCCGGCTCGGCTGCGGGTATCGCCTGGGGAGCACCAGGGCCTGGCCTTTATGCACGTCCGTCCAGGTACAGGGCACCCATGGACGTCTGGAGTTGGCAGCACTGACAACAGGATCGCAAGGGTCAGGGCTGCAATAAAAAGAATAAGTGTTGGAAGCCAGACCCTATACAATACGGGAATAAAGCTATTTCTGTTATAATGCAGATAATGAAGAAAGTGTGATTACACCTTGATTAACTTTGCATGCCTCTGACGTGTGTCAGGTGTCATTTATGTCAGTACCTGGATTTTAAAAAATCTGCTCGAGAGACATCAAAAGTGCACTTTTAATCTGCCAAAAAGATACGATGCTTTAAGACAGAATTAAGAATCGCCTACAATTGCTGGGAGGTATTTGGCTTGAGCAAAGCGATGGGCACAGTGCTGCTTGGATTTACATGGAGCACATTCCCCTTCCTGGGGTGGTGGCAGGGACACCGTGTTCCATCGAGTGCCACAAGCAGGGTGCAGTTAGCAGCATCTGCCTCTGCAGCGAGGTAGAACATGCTGCACCAGCCAAAGTTACACAAGAAACTACTTACATTGCACTCATTCCATCCGCCCCCAGAGGAAAAATCAGAACATTTATCTCAACCAAATGCTTGTGGTACATTTATTATTTCTGACCACTTGTGCCACATTCTGCTGCCTTCTGCTAAATTCCTACTTGGGACATTATTTCCCACCGACCTGAAGTTTTTGTCGTGCAGCAGATCATATCCCTGGAGCAGGTGCCCGAATCCTTCATTCATAACCACATCAGCTGGATTAAACAAATGAGTATGACTGGAAGACAGAAATTCACTTTTCCCTGCTCAAGGGAAGCTGCTGGCCCATTTCCATCGTGAACTTAAAATCCTCGCAGACGTCATGGTCGCAGGAATCTCTTAGATCCTTTGTGATTAAACATAAAAATATATAAGTACTTCTTGTTAGTGACTCATTTTAAGCATACCGGAGGGCATCTCAGAGGATGCCACAGTGATGGAGATGTCAGTAATGGCAAAGAATGTCAGAAAATACACTTGGAAGCAGAAATCCATTTAGTTTTCTGCCCAAATGCAGTGACAAGTGTGCTGGCATCCCTGGGAGAGCTAAGTAGAAGTGCTAGAGGTAAGGAGAAGGTTCACAAACTCATCTGCTTATGTTTTCCCACTTTCACTTAATAATCTAAGTTCAACGAAGACTAAACATATACATTAAGAACAAGATCCTGTTCTCAAGAGTGAACTTACCCAGTCCAGGGAAGTTCCCAGCGCCTTTGAATCCTCTTATTCAACCTAAGACCTGCAACTTCAGTCACTGACCCCTGTTTCTGATCATATTTGATTTTTGCACTACAAAGCTCATCCAGCTTGGCTTTTGCAACAGTTAATCTCGATTTTTGCATCCCACAGTGATTCCTGATGAGCCCGTACTTGATCTGCTCGGGGCAGCAAACCTGCCTTGGGAAGGTGGCCAGGAAAAGGGCCCAGGTGTGTTTGGGAGGAGCAGCAAGGTCCAGACAGAGGAGAAACGCCCCGGCACCCTCCTACCCCAGGGGAGGCTGTTTCTCCCTCATCTGTGGAAACAGGGCTCGGGGCTGCCGGGATCGCAGCCTGCTCCGACACGTTGAGCTGAGCAGGTGAGCGCCTCGCAGTCACGTGCTCTCTGTTAATATATTTCTCACGTGATCAGGATAATAAATAATAATAATAATAAAAAAGAGCCAGCACGGTTGGGCTGGGTTTCCCATCAGCAAGGCAGCATCACACCCCAGAGTGCACCGCGAGAAGCCGCCGCCATCGCCTCGGTCTCGGGAGCAGTGGCAGGACACCCTCTGCACCCCTTCTCCAGCAGTTTTGCCCCATTTCTATGATTCTATGATTCACTGCAGGTAATAGAATCATTAAGGTTGGAAAAGACCTCTAAGAGCATCGAGTCCAACCGTCAACCCAACACCACCATGCCCACTAAACCATGTCCCTAAGCGCCTCATCTACACGTCTTTTAAATACCTCCAGGGATGGGGACTCCACCACTTCCCTGGGCAGCCTGTTCCAAGGCTTGACCACTCTTTCAGTAAAGAAGTTTTTCCTAATGTCCAGTCTAAACCTTCCTTGGCACAACTTGAGGCCATTTCCTCTCGTCCCAACGCTGGTTACTTGGGAGAAGAGACCAACCCCCACCTCGCTACAACCTCCTTTCAGGTAGTTGTAGAGCGCGATGAGGTCTCCCCTCAGCCTCCTCTTCTCCAGGCTAAACAGCCCCAGTTCCCTCAGCCGCTCCTCATCAGACTTGTGCTCCAGGCCCTTCACCAGCTTCGTTGCCCTTCTCTGGACACGCTGGTGCGTGCTCCCCATGAGCAAGCGGCCCTGGGCTCAAGCGAGCGAGTGGAGCACAGCATCCATACATGTGGAAACCCTGACATTTCCATCTATTCCAAACGGAACTTCACATTACCGCTGGACTTCTAAAGTATTCCCATGGCAGAGAAAAGAGAAACAAATACGCAAGGGGGGACAGAAGAAAGCAGTTTTGAGAAAGGCAGAAGTGCTGGCTGGTGGCTAGGAGGGAACAGCCACGGGCGAGAGCCTGGGGCTGCCCAAGCTGGACGGCACCCCTGAAACCCCCCACGCCCAGGGCTTGGGGCGAACAGGGCTTCTGCAGCCAGTCTTTGGGTAGCTAGCAGTGGCACTGGGCTTTGAATCACCGACCAGCCTTTCTGAACAGGCAGTCACCACAGGGACAATGCTTTTTTTTGTTTTTTTTTTAGTTACAAATGGCACTATCGTGCGATTCGGTTTTGATCTTTTCCTGCTGGAAGTGATTCTGTAACTGCAGTGCAGTCAATGGAGTTTTAGTGACACAAACCAGTGTGGGAACAGCCTCAAACTACTGGTGTAAGCATAATGCAATTAAAATTTTACCCGTCCTGTGCAGCCGTGCAATCACATCCTTCCTACCATTACGTCAGCGCCCGGGCGCCTGCTTGGGAAGGAGAATTCCTTCTGAGATGCCTTTATCTTCCTGCCCACCATGCATTCACAGCGGGTTAGGGAAGAGGCGGGTGATTCATTTTGTGTTGAAAACTGGGCAAAATGTCTAATTACTATCCCTATTTACATTTGACTTTATAGCACTAAACCAAAATCAACTAAGCAGCTTTTCAGTCTGTCTGAGAAAATTAACTATTTGCAGCTGGGAACCACAGAACGCAGCCAGCGGACACCCGACGGCTCAGAGCCTGCAGACCCACAGCTTCTCTCCCTGCGAGCAGCAGCGAGAGGAATATCCCCGTCAGCCGGCGCTCGCCACAGATCCGTGTCCTTGGCTACGGCACCGGCTGCTCACTCATTTCACCGAGGAAACAGAATTTACAGGATCTAAAACGTCTCAATCCAGAGAGGCAGATTTAGAGGGATTTCACTCAAGTGAAACAGTATGAGCTTTTTGAACTCTTAAAGCTCTGTTTTCTCACATTCAGCTCCGCAGACTCCAGACTCTGAGATTTGTAGTTGCTTTCCTGAAACAGGGTCGGTGACAGAAGATTTGTACAAGGAAGCACCCAGCAAAGTTTGGACCATTCTTCCTCACCTTCCTCTGCAGAAGAAAAACACGCCCGCAGTACTCTATACACAAGGTTCAGGTGACCTTGAGATGAGGATCCAAATCATCTTGTGACTATGTCCCTATGCGAGAGTCCAATTACAGAGGGTAACAGAGCATCAGAATTCACAGGGACACATAAAACTGGCAGGTATTAGTCAGACTGCATCACCAGAACCCATTTGCTAATTTAAACGAAAGCTATTGCAATGATGAACGTGTTTCTGAAAACATGTGCGCAGAGGCTGCTGTAACCGTGCAGGCGGAGGGCAGCTGGGGATTTTGTGTATTTCTTGCAGAGCACAATTCTTTTTTTTTTTTTT
>NW_009185592.1:2566-5030 GCF_000690835.1 Fulmarus glacialis | reverse complement strand
GTTTTTCTGTGCTAGTCCAATTCTTTTTTTTTTTTTTTTTTTTTTCTTTTTCCCCCCTCCTTTTTCCAAGCTTCATGCAAGCTTCCGTGGGACAGCAATCCTGGGAGGAGCCGTTGCCATTAAATGCGGCTCAGGTACATACCACTGACTTTCTCCAACTTGGCCAGGGCAGCAGCTCTTGGGAGACCACAGGCTATGAATTCCTAATCACTGCTGTAATTAAAACCAGAGACGATGCCAAGCCAGCCTCTGCCATGCACCTCCGCAAATTTTGCTTGTATGGGCTCAGAAGATGAGGAGTTGGATGAACCTTCAGCTCCCAGCCTAAGGCCCGTCTGGGTTGCGGTCAGGCTCAGCCGAGGAGGGGGGACACCAGCCGTTCTGCAGCAGGCTGGTCTCACACTTGCATGGACAGAGATGCAGAAGATTTTATGAGAACAAGTGATCTAATGATATCTCCAACCACAAAAACTGAAGTCCAGACTTTATTGCGCTTCAGCCACAAATGCAATACCCCGTTTATTCCAAACCTGCAGATTTTTTCTCATCTGCTTTAAATAAAGAGGAGAAAATTTGGGAAGCTCAGGGCACTCGGCCACCTTTCTATTTTCAGCTAGTTTGAGATTAGGTCAATTTAGGTTTTAATAGTTTTACACTGTAGTGTTGATGGAAATGGTAATGCCACCCTTTAAAGCAGGCACAAAGTCAGCTGAACAGTGTTAATTACAGAGAGGAAGTGCCATACTTATCAATACTTATTGATCATTACAGATAGCTACTGAAAACCTTACAGAAGAGTTGTGCTGCCGTGAGACAAGAAGCCAGACAACCTGCGAGTCCTACAAACTGCTTGAGAAAGAGTAAAGGGGGTGATAAACATAAAGGGGAAAATATAAGCACCAAAAGTACCTGAAACTATGAAAGAATCAACGTGCAGAAATCCAGTAAACAGCCCCGAAACAAAGTAGAAGACAAGTGATACTTGGCTCACATACTTTTGCAGGACTGCTATCTGCTTCCTGGCCCACACGTGTAATTGTGGTGTAAACACGCCGCCCCAACAGCGGTCCGAAATACATCGTTACCTGGCCTGCATCCCTCCGAGGGCTCGGCCACCAGCGACCCCGCAGCCCTGACCCATCTCACACTTACTTAGATGTGGATACAAGGACCCTCTGTACCCTGCAAGGACTAATCAGCTGTAACTACTTGGGATTCAGCAATTATTGGGATTATGAGCCAAGTTGAGGCTAATACTTTTTAAAACTTTCTTAAACTTTACCTCCTTTTGCTCCTCTAAAGGGACATGTTTCACTATAGCCCTTTTCCCCATTTAATGTCTCTTCACCTTCAGTCAGATCACGCTGAAGCAAACTCCCACGGCTTCCATGTGATGGATCACTGCTTTGATTTTTGGGACAGTATATTTTCATGAAAACTGTGTTTTCCATTAAAAAAATGCCCCCTACTCACCAAAACCAGATGGTTAATTTTAATTTTTTAAATTTTTTAATTTTTTTTTTTTAAATTTAACTCTTGCAGATGCTTAATTTTACCCACTGTGAGTGAAATAATTGACTCTCAAGTGCAACAATATATAAACCGCAATTACTGTGTTGTACTTAGATTACACAATTCTTCGCAGGGTCAAATAATAATTTTATATTTAATTTAAGAATCAAAGCAAAGGCATTAGTCCTCTTTGACTACGGTTCCACTATAACTCAGTGAGTCATAATTAGGAAGAAAAGAAAAAAAAAGAAAAAGGAACCATTTTAGAGATAAAATTGCTTTTTTTTGGATTATTATGCCGGGACTCAGACAACATAAGATGTTGTCTGAGAGGTGATGGATGCAGAATACATATTTGCTCTTGGACATCTATTCGCATGGATAGCAAACAAGGGAGGAAAAGCACACAACACCTGTGAGGCTGTGGCATCTCTCCAGGGAGCGGCCACTGGAGAATCACCCAGTGAGCAAGAAATGTAATAAAAGCAGGTTATAATTTTTATATTTTATTTTTACTAATGAAGAATGCCCTTCTCCCCTTCCTTTGGGAATCAGACCCATCCAATCTGTTAAACTGGCCATTTGCCAAGAAGACTATTAAAGAACGAGGTTTCAATGGTACATAAGCCTCTTTAGCTTGAATTGCTTTCGTGCCGGCGGAGCCGGCCAGGGGCTCAGTGCACCCCAAACTGGGTATCTGGGGAGCGGGAAGCAGACGTGGGGCTGTGGCGAGGCCATCAGGGACCGTCCCCGTGCCACTGCCTCCCCGCTCACCCCCCCCAGCGCTGTCCCTCCCCGGTCAGCAAGGCAGAGTTATCTGCCATGGAAAAAGGCTTTACAGCCGGGTCAAGCCTCTCTGATCTGCTGGAGAGGAATAAGGCAAATAAAGTTCATGGTGAGGAAGCCAGCAATGCTTTTGCGTGACCTCTGGTTACTGCGTGGAGTGGGGAGA
>NW_009185592.1:0-2536 GCF_000690835.1 Fulmarus glacialis | reverse complement strand
AGCATGTGGTTGGGGCCATGGTATAAATTTGGCCCAGTGATGTAAGTGAGACTATTTTTTAGGAGAGGCAGGCAGAAAAATGCCTGGTGCAGAAAAATTGTCTCAGAGACAAGGCTGCCAAAGGATTTGGTACCATTACATATACACACATAAAATTATATATCTGCATATGTGGATGTACATGCTTGTGTGTGCACATATATATATAAAAAAATTTCCCCTTGCTCTGGGTGACTGATGATTAACACTTGTGCCACTAGCATTATTGCAGAGACATCTCACACTCCTGCTCTGCGTTCCTGAAAAAACTCCTTCTCACCAAGTACCTGGTGTGTGAACAGCACGGGCTCCTCCTCGGCACGACCGCGGCACCACGCTCTGCCTCGGCTCCCGGGGACCGAGCTGGTGGCAGATCCCAGTGCTGGGCGCAGGGTCCTGCTGACCCGCCAGCCCCCTCCAGCCCCCTCGCCTCCCCAACGCCAAAGGCAAGGCGCAGACAAAGGATGGGAATCTCCAAGCAACCCAGAGGAGCGGCACTGGCCTCCGCTCCCTCCTGCTCTCCACTGCCGAGAAATGCATTTGCAAAGAAATGCATTTGCAAGACACAAGATCTTTGCAAGCATCCACTAAAACGGGAAAAAACGCTAACAAGGAGCTCAATGTCCTGAAAGTCCAATTTTACAGAAAGAGTACAGTAATTGCACATCAACAGAGGTATTTAAAGTATCTAAAATATCTACAGCATACCAGTCCCTTGCCAAGAGAAATTATTCAATAAATAATTCAGTGGCTGTGCGGAGATCTTACTTTATACACTTGTAATGTTTCAGAGAGCAAAATCCACCACCCGGCTGGCTGGAAATGCCCCGTGCTCGGAGTCATGCCGCCGGCTCATCCCTCTGCGTCAGGTCCACTATTGAGCTGCTGATGCCAAACCCCCATGGAAAGCTTCATCCTCTGGTCCCACACCTCCTCGCCACACTCAGGCACAGCTCACAGATCTGAATCAACCTAAAAATACCTTTCGCACCCCCAAGCAGATCAGCGCAGCAGTGCTCTGAAGCTGCTGTGACTCATGCGTACGGGAAAGCTGAGATTGGGATCCTGCTCCAAATCTGCCACTTGCCTGGATAACGAAGCATTAGGAAGCCCGTGCAAGTATTTTAAGTTTTCTAACAGAAGAGAAAAACTCAACAGCTCAGAGATCTGCTGTCTCTGAAGCCTACCAATTGCCTAAGGTACGGTGATGAAAAAGCTCCTCTAACTGCTGAAACGTCCTTAAAATGTCACCCAGTGCTAGCATGATGAACCAGAGTCACAAGGTTTCATTGACCAGGCTAAAGACCTCAGCCTGTGGTTGCAGAGGATGAAGTTCAGATGGCAAAATCTACCTGGGATATTTTCCGCACCCGCTGTCCTCCTCATCACGTCCCTCCCGTGCCAGCGTGGCTGCTGCATGCTTGCCCAAAGCAGGCTCAGGCAATTCCTCCAAGCTACAACATAACCCAGCCAGAAGAAAAAGCAAACCCCCAAAGCTGTGTGGTTTTCTGGCTCTTTGGTCTTTTGCCTGCAGCTCTATCGGGACCGCTCACACAGCTGCACCAAAACCAGCTCACGGGCTGCAAAGTTCCATTTGGGGAAACCACAGCGTGATCCTTCCCTGCCCGCATCCTGCCTGCTTCCTCAGCTCGCGGGCAGCGTGGCCCATGGGAGCAACCCATGGAGGTGACTAAAGCAGGAGAGAATTTGCCCCTCAGCCTTACGGAAAAGTTTACAGGTGCCAGTGAATCCTGTGCATGTTTGCTGGGGCTCGTGTTTAAGCGCCGTGCCCTGCAGGCAGCGTTAAAGTGGGGCTGTTTTCTGTCCCTGCATTGCACCACCGTGCTGCTCTTGCCAGGGCTGAGGTTCAGTTCTGGAAGCTGCTTCCAGAGCATCTGCAAAGCTCCCCCACTTCCCAGAGGTACCCACGATAGTCTGTAAACCTCAGTTCTTGCGATGAAGGGGCTTTGTTGGGTTGTTTTTTTTTTTTTTTGTGAGGTTTTGGGGTTTTTTTTTTTTTCAGTAACATTGATGGTTGATTGTCCCTTATACTATATGGTTCTTGAATGCCATGTGACAGGCAGTGAACAAACAGCTTAAATAATTGCATAAAAATAGTTATCTGGGGCAGAGTACAAAGAGAAGCACTGAATGGAGAGGGAAAAGGCAGCTGCGCCCATGACAGCCGGTTTTGCAGAGCAGAAAGACGAAGGTGCTCTGCAAAGAGCTTTACAGCTTGTTGCCAGGCAAAGTTTTGACATTTGCCTTCAAATATTGATTAGATTTAAACAAACCTTAGTACTGTCTGTAGAGGCCG
This sequence comes from Fulmarus glacialis, assembly GCF_000690835.1. Taxonomy (NCBI): domain Eukaryota; kingdom Metazoa; phylum Chordata; class Aves; order Procellariiformes; family Procellariidae; genus Fulmarus; species Fulmarus glacialis. Next base: position 180 of record NW_009185592.1, on the reverse strand, counting down.
TGGTCCAGCTAAGAGCCTCAGTAACCTGCAGTTTTTGCAGCAGTGTCAGTGCTGGTCAATGCAGAGGCGCAGGGACCACCAGCCGGACGGGGCAGGGGAAGGAAAGGGGGGGCCCAACCGCAGCAGCCAGCAGGCTGGGGAAGTTCAGCTACAGACCTTAGAATCATAGAATCATTAAGG
>NW_009185591.1:0-14972 GCF_000690835.1 Fulmarus glacialis | reverse complement strand
TTTTTCAACCTAAACAATTCTATGATTCTGTGGTGTGCCTGCTTTAGATTTGAATCTATTGATCCATAGTACCCACACATCTCTCTACTCTTTTAAATGTCTGCAATTAATCAATAACGTAGGTTTTGGCTCTGTTTTATTTTTTTATACTTCCCCTTTCTTTGATATGATGAAACTTTTGAGAAGCACATTATGCAGTCTCGCACACCTCAGAGTTGGATGCTCCATTAGATTTCTGAATAATTAGGGAAGATAGTAAAATTAAGAAATTTTTCAAAGACAAATTATCTTATAAAATCGTAACCTTTTGCTGTTGGTATTAACCCGTTGTTGCATTTCAAAACAGTATGTGCTCATATGCATGCACACAAAATATGTGTGATAAAGACACTGCATGGCATTTTCAAAGGCACAGATGGCATCTAAGCAGTTCACTCTTTCTTGGCCCAACACAGGACCAAATGTTCTGTCACAGCTGTGGGAATTAATAAGGTAGCAGGAAAACTGATTAAATGTTATAAATGGGTCAGTTTTTATTTGGAAGAGTCAAGAAGAAAAGAGAAATGTCTTTGTGTATGTAAGTGCTGGGACTACATCTATTTGCATTGTGGCCCCTTTCCTTCCTCTGATGATATGGAGGAGGAGGTACAAGTTGGTGCAAACTATAGTTTTATCCACTTTTAGGTCTCTTTCTGCTGACAGGACAGGTCAAGGGAGGTTGTAGTTAAATGATAATGATTCTATTAATTATAATTATTTTGCTCTATGTTATGAGGAGAGACTTCAGATGGGAGTGTGAATTTGCTCAGCTGTAGGTGATGTCATCTATTACCCTTCCTTGAAGAATAACTATGGCTAATACTTGTAAAACAGCTTTGATTAGGGAAGGGGCTAAACTTGGGAGGTGCTAAAAAGCACTCTGTGATGGATGTGGCAAGTGAGTTTTATGAAGGCACTTACAGACCAACTTCCCTGAACATCACACAGCTCATTGCCTTTGCATGTGAATTTCTTTTGCATAAAAATTGAGGTGCAAAGGGAATAAGCGCAATTCAGGATCATCTCCTAAATCTGCAATCAGGGAAGCATGTAAATCTGTGAGATCTGATGATACAGGACTGAGTACTAACCCTGTTTTGATTCTGAATGTCTCTATAGTAGCATCAGCTGTCATTTCGGATGACGTGTGTATAATTCTGCTATGTCTTCTGCATACTGTTTTGGGGAATTAGAAATAAATTACAGCATTACAGGACTCAGTCCTGCAAAGATTTATGTGGAACATTTTGTTCTCTTTCGTAAGTGTTAGGAGGTCATCTGTGTTATCCTGTAGAAACAAAATTTACATTTGTTTTCTGTACTAGGAAATTGTTGCAGGAACAATAGTAAAGAGTATGATAAGAAAGATACTTAGTAAACAGTTCTCAGGTTTTGTTTCAAAAAAAGACAGGGTAAAGTATTATATTCTGATGTTCTGTGTAAACATGTTCGTACTCCTCATTATTTTTTAATTTCTGTTTTAATCTTTTTTAAAATGAAAATTAAAATCTGCAGTTTCATTCTGGGGCAGAAATCAGTGGCACAAATTTTAATAACCCTCAAGTTAGATGTCCATCCAGTTAATTCTTCCTCTCTCTACAACCCTTCCTACTCTTCGCTGTTCTCCTGTTCCCTCCCCGAGATGCTGGAAGCAAAACAGGAGAATAAAACCAATAATGAAAATTAAAAACTGCAGTGCTTTATCCAGTGGCTAATACAGAATCTGCTCTCTTGAATGCTTTTCTAGCAGAAAGTCTAAGTGACTGAGCTGCTGGGTAGCTCCTGAAAGCTGTGGCATTGAGAAGAAATCAGTTTGACCTACTGAGTGGGTGCTAATCCTTGTTGGGATTAGCAATCTAATAAAACAAGACTAATAAATATTTGAGGATGGCTGAATTGCTTATAATTACCCTGTTGATGAGAAGTACATAAATCGTGGAGGAAAACCTCATGCTATTTGCTTTCTGTGACGTGTTTTGATTATTTTTTTTCATGGAAATACTTGAAACTGCAAGGAAGCTAGAGCCTTTGCACAGAGACTTGCTGGCTGCTTTGGCTTCCAGGAGGACTCTTCCGCTTCTGAACACAAGCATAACTTACCCTGCACCCCATACCTCCTGTCCCTGCAAGCTTATGCCCTGTTTTCTGAGCTGGGAATATGTTAATGCCTTCCCTCATGGTCATTTGTCAAGGCTAAGTCCATTAACATATGTCAAACTTCTCTGGCTTATAGGAGAGAGAGAAAAATGCTCCAAATATGACATTTCATTCGAGTGGAGGGAATTTTTAGAGGAGACTGTTGTTGGCATTGCTTTAACTGAAAGTCTGATTTAATTTGAGAACAATGAAAACCTGAAACAGAAGTCACATTGCTTTAACTCAAATTTTGGATGCAGCAGACCTTTTGAGATTGCAGGGGAAAGAGGTATATTGCGCATGTCTTTCCACGTAGTGGCAATAACATTAAATTAACATAAATGTGTTGATCATTCAGAAACAAAACGAGTAATGTTACTGCTCCCCTGCTCCCCTTACTGGTATGCTGACTCACGTTCAGTGAATGGCCCTCCACTGCAGTAACCGATTTTGATTTCATGTAGCTTGTTCACGAAGTTATCTACTTAGCATAACTGCCTGGCTGGCAGTGTACTTAGAGCGCAGAATATAGAGCTAATTCTGCTCGTGCATGCTTTTGATTCTTTCAGCCCCACAGATTTCAGTAGCATTCTGATTTCTTTATAGCATCAATTAGCGTTAGTGAAAAATGAAAGCAGCAGCACTTAGGAATTTATGTTTGAAAAATTGTTGACATCATGCTAATGCTTAACAGTATCACCCAAATAGCAAGTGTGGCAGCTGTATGCTGGTTTAATTAAGTTTTTCAGACCAGGTGTGTAAAAACAAAAACAAAACACCAAAAGCACACACATTTTAATGAGTAGATCCTCCTTTAACTATGTGCTTACCAGTCATCTGGGCTGAAATTAAAAAGTAACCTTTCTTTTCTCTGCTTTCTCTTTGATTCCCTCGTTTAATTTGGACATGTCTATTGTACACATTCAGCTGTTGCTGTTGGACCACATGTGGCTGCACATACTCAGTGTCTGCCATATCTATATCACTGGCAGAAATTTCTGCTGAAGGAGGAGTCTTTAATACCATGAATCCTTTACAACAAAACAGATTTCTGTGGAGGCAATAGCAGTAAGGTCTTTCACATGATAGAGAATGAAGGCCCCACTGAAATCTACTGCTTTAGAAAAGCATAGTTATGCATGGGGAAAGGAGGGTGATAATTGTGAAAATTTGTGCTTAGAAGCGCAGAAAGTAATGACTTGTTGTAGATGTGTGTCATGTTGTCTGTTGTTTTATGATTGCTGTGGGAAGACTCAATACAAAGTACGAGCAGCATCTACCTAGACCTGGGAAAAACTATGGAACAGGTAATATGGATAAAAGTAGGATAGGGTTTCTCAAAAAGGAACTTTAAACAAAATGCCAATCAAAATAAGCTTTAAAATTAAGTGTTACGGTTCTATCTCATTCTCCAGATGTGGAGATACATTCTCCAGAGATACTATGTATAACTTACAAAAAGCAAGTCAAAAGCCTTTGACCTTTTTCAAACCTAAATCCGAGTGCTCAACCTTTAGGGCCTGGATTGTTAAGAAAGTTCCCTAGGAACTGTTACGAGCTGTACGCTGGGATGGCATGACGCTGGCATGTAAGCTAGGGTGATACTGCATCTTCTCAGATAAAATGGAGGTCAGGTGCATATATGTGCTGTATGAGGAAGTCGTTACATGCTAAAAAGAAAAATGAAAGTCTTGCAAAAAATAATTCTTTCAGGAATTTGTATTAGAGCCTCTTCAGAGTGCTCTGACAAGCCTGCGTGAGCTGACAGAAGTAGTGATATAGGAAATCCTAAGTATCGTATCGAACAGTAGAAGTATTTATGTATAGTGAGCCTCTGATGGTAGAATTGTTATTCTTTGTTCTTTTTTTATCACATAAAGAGATTTGGGGAGAAAAAGTAAAGTTTTGGAACTTCATCTCTACTTTACTGAAGATTTTTATAGACTTAGAATGTGAGGGTACTTATTGCTACTTATTTTCTAACATGCAAGCTTATTGCGTCTGAAACAAATTGATTACTTTTGGACGAAGGTTTGTAATGAAGCTGAATTGTCAGTTGCCTTTTACATTAAAAACTTTTTGTGAAAGCATCTATTGGAAAAAATGCTTTTTAAAGGATAGTGCATAAAGACATAGTGATTTGTGGGGGTTTGGGGATTTTTTTGGCCACCTGAACTTTTCCCTGAAAAAGGAAAGTCTTCAGTTAAAAGTGCAACAAAAACTTTCCTTGGTAAATGAAAAATACAGTGATGGTTTTGCTGTTTATTGAGCATCAGGTGTGCATTGAAAGCAGAATACAGCTTACATTCAAACAAGCATGCTCTCATTATCTTAGGCTTCCCTGAATTATAGTCAGTTGGCTGCAAACTTACGTTAAAGAGAGATTTTCTTTAATTTTGGATCTGGTAAAACTCAGATCAATGAATAAGACAAAAAAGCATTTGAAAGCATAATCAACAGCTATTCTGGGGAGTGAAAAAAAGATAAGATCACACTGTTATATTTAACATCATATTATTAGTTATACAATGAAGCCAGCTATGTGAAATGCAAATTGTTGGAGCATGTAGTTATTAAATAATCTGTTACTGTTTTCCTATACTTGAAATAATTAAGGGGTCTGATTTCTTTATCTATGCTTTTCCGCATTGTCTTTGATTAGCTGTTTCTATATTTTACAAAATGTTTTAGTTCCTCAAATTAAGATGCAGTAATTATGATTTTTGCACTGTTATTTTTGTATTAGTCAAGCACGTAGTATGTGCTTAATGCTTATATAGGGAACATGCGTATTCTCTGAAGCGCTGACTGTAGAAAGGGTCTTGATCCTGAGAACACTGAATGATGCAGGTAGCTTTTTGCAGATGAGTAATCCTCTCCTGACCAAAATACTGCTTGCATATATTTTCCTCTGTTGAATTAAATGGAAGCATGCTTGTATATACTTGTCATGAGTCCTAAATGGCAAGTATTTGCATCTGTGTTATATGTACTCTATTTTCTTTCTGCTTAATTTAATTTCAGGTGTAAATCTGCGGGTGGTTTGGTTTTTTTTTTTTGGCATACGCTATCTACTGGATGTGGAGAGTGAGAGGGATTTGGTTTGGGGGTTTCTTTGTTTGGGTTTTTTATCAATTACAGTATTACTGTTTTCCTAATAATTCACAATATTGAATCCTGCAAGTCTATTTAATGGCAAGAAATCTTAGGGAATTTTATGGTGAACCTTCAGAAGGTATAATGCCGTTGGATGCAGGTTGTCCTTCTTCATTCCCATTTCAAAAATAGGGGAGGAGGCGTTGTGTCATTGCCTGTATCAATTAGTAAAATAGATTCTCATCAAGTGTTTTGAATGCAGTAATTAATGTCACTTCATGTCATGTTTCAAAGCTTGGCAACCCTGGAGTTCAGAAATGTTTTGAAGCTTCCCAGGCCCACAGGTGAAGAGGCATGGTGACAGAATGGATAAAAGAGCTTGCTCTTAGTCCTCGTCTGTGTGTGTGTGCGTTCAAGCCTTGCTCTGCACTTCCACCCTGCGTAACCACAGCGCACCCACAGTGAATTGTACAAATGATTTGAGCTCCAGTATGCACACGCTGTACATAGGCACATGTACATATTTACCATAGGGAATCCCAGACAGAAGTGTGGTAGCCCCAACCTTCCTGCTGTAAGTCTGCACTGGGATCATCAGGGCTATGGAGGCACAGAGAGCTAATGGCATTAGCCATGTGGCTCCCTTGCGTGCTGCTGGCTGCACAAGTTGGCTTGTCTTGCCTACGGAAAGCTCGGGATAGACCTTTGACAGCTCTAAAATAAAACACTACATCCTCATCAGTGATCAAAGCAATTATTCCCAATTCAGTTTAAAGAGGGGACCTGGCTACAAGTAAAATATATGCTAAAAAAAATGTGAAGGACATAAAGCTAAAGGCAGCTCAAGGTGTGGAGACTCAGTGCCAGGTAAGGTCAACTTACCGCACCAGGTAAGGTCCTGTTTGGTATTGCAGCTAAGCCCACCTCATGGCCAGTTGTCCTGGAAGGGTGCAGACCTGCCTTCCTGCTCCTGCATGCTCCCATCATCTCCCTTTGCTCAGCTACTGAAGCTCATCCAACCCCTCAGGGGCCAGTCCAGGAGCTAAACCAGCAGAAAATTTGTGTGTGTAGGGTACCTCCTCAGCTCCTTGGATCAATCCACTGCAGGCTCCCTGGCAAAAAGCAAGAGAAATTGTTAAGGGAAAGGAAGAGGTAAGGTGGCAGAGCATGGGAACCCCTCTATCAGTAGCAATGGGGTGTTACAATGTCAAACTGTACCACTGTAATGATCATGAACTAAAGCAGTGGATGCCCATCAAGTGAAGCAGATTGTGTTATGTGATGAGGCATGGAGTTGTAAGGGGATGACCCCGTATTTAAGGTGGACCCAGTTCTGTTCTATCACAGACTTGCTGAGAAGCCTTGAGCAAACAGTTTCCCACCTCATTGCCTGTTTCTCCATTTAAAGTAGCGCTAATATTGCCTTCTCCTCGACAGTGCTATTCAGGTGCTTAGATGTCCTGTGGTAGGGAACGTTATGCAAGCAAAACCATAAAGTGCAAAACCCTAAATACGAAAAATTAGTAAAAGGCATGCTAATTTTCTGTGCTTCAATGTTGGTTGGACCTACAGGCTTAAAAAAAGGAGCTTCCTTTTAATTAAAGTTAAAGCTTCATTACTCCTGAGTAGATAAATGCTCAATATGAAAATATCATTGCTATTCAGAACTACCAGAATCTATTGCAAGTCATCTGTGAATCATCTCTAATTAACAACGTGCTCTATTACAGGGCTGTCTGAACAATGACAGGCTATTCTTTGCAACCCTCTAAGCTAAAGTCTATTAGCTCTTCATTATCTCAATTATTTTTAATACTCTGGAAAAGCTGTTTGTGGGTTTTGCCTGCCAAAGAACTCCAAAAAGCAAAGTTGCTGTTGCAAAATAAGGGCATGGAGTTTGCCTCCAAACTCCCAAGAATGATATGCAGATACCCTGAAATATCTGGAAATCAGAGCTAACATGGAGTTTCTGTGCAATCTGCTTGTATGAGCTTTAGACCCACCATTCATTTTCAGCCAAGACATCATCAGAAAATGTGCTAGGTTTGAGAGGCAAGTAAAAGCAATGAAGAAGGCCAAATCATCTATGTTTAAGTTGAGAGCAAAGATTTGCAGCATGCTAATGACTGGAAGATATTCAATGTGGCTTCATGATCTCCCTAAAAGACAAGTTACTGAGTCTGATAATGGGCGAGGGAGAAAAGAAAAATAAATATTTATTTTCCACACCTAGAAATTGTAAATAGTAAATTTGAGCTGCTAATAGCAAGTTGTCTACATAGCCAGTGCATATTAGCTTCAGCAGCCAACTGTCTCAGGACATCTGAAGAATTCAAACCCAGCTGGATATGAATTCAACAGTCAGCTTTTAATATATGTGAAAATAATGTATTGTGTGCCTGCTGATTTAGAGATAACAGAGCGGAAAGGATACTTATGGAAGTGTTTGTGAGGAATGCGTTTCCCACTAAGCACAAAGGGTCTGACCTGGTTAGGCAATGACTCTTTGGTCACTGAAGGCTTAGGGCAGCTGCATACCCAGTGTGACCCATTTGGTAGCTGCCAGCATCAGATATGTGTACCTATGTTGCTCTTGTATTTTCCAACCTGTGTTTGCTAAATCTCCATGCTATAGTTCACAAGTGTTTCTTCCTCTTTCTGAGTTTTACAGATACCTTGTCTTCCTTTTCCCTCCTTGTGTCTCTTAAAGGGTTTATTGTTTGCTGGTATCTTCCCATGGCTACAGAAGGTAAGTCAGGCTGGGAGGACAGTGAAGATGAGGCTGGTTTTGTTTTCGCTGGAAAGGGGGGGCAGTATGATTAGCAGAAGTTATTAGCATTACTTCACAGAACTTTGAGAGACTAAGTGCCAGTAGTTCAGAAAATGTATTTTGGGTGATGAAGGCAATTAGAACAATGCTAATATGGTACCGTAATTCAAAATAAAACAAAACAAAAAGGATGTTTACAAACAGGAAAACTGAAATAGGAGCATTCCATAAATTTCATATTCTCCTGCTAACCAGTTTGACACATGTCATTTTGCTGACGGGAGGCCTGGTGTGTGCTTAAGAATAGGAACAGAGAAACTATGCGTGACAGAGTGCCTGTATCTGCTCTGTGCACACTGACAGTTGAAAAGGTAGGGTGTTTGGGAAGGGGTTGCAGAAGGATGAAGAAATCACACAGTAATGCCCCTGTAGTATGAGAAGTGCCTAATATCCCATGTACATTATCTGAAAACGTAATCACAGAGGAATAAGAAAAGCCTAGAAGAGAGTAATGCAAATGTCTAGAGGCATGCCAGGATTTAGTTAAGAGATTGGCATTATCCAACTTGAACAATAGTGTCTTCAAAATCACAACACAGAAAACAACTATCTTACCGTCTCATTGGTACAGTCACATAACTCTAGCAAAATTCTCATTAAAGGACACTAAATTCAGATCTAATCCAAGGAAACACAGTGAGCTTGCTGTCAGAAGAGGTTAGCAGCAAGCGCTCATTGTGTTGAGAAATTGCTGAGGGAAGGGCAATTTATTTCAAAACTGTTTTCGAGTTGTACAACCAAAACAAAGGTAATCCCATATTATCCCTCAGGATATACAAGAACGCAAACAAGTTTCAAGAATACATGCCATCATGTCCAGTGGCTGTTCTGTAAGTGGCTAGGTGAATTGTGTCTTGTCTTTTCTTTTTCTTAAACATTAATTATTCGTCAATGAAAGATACTTCTTACTGAGTTGTAAGGAACTTTAATCTGATCAGTACAAGAAATCCCATGTATCCTTGAAGACTACTTTAAATAATGCAGTGCCTTAGGTCCAGTTACAAGCTAGATGTATGCTATTGGTAGCATACAAATAATTAACAACACTTTGATTATAGTGGTATTTCTAGCTCCAAATGCATCAAAGATTTTGTCAAAATCCAAAAATCTCAAGACCGTCTTTTAAAATGATACTATTAAAAAAGTTGCATTTTGGGTGAGTTTAAATACTTTTCAGCTGAAATCTGATGTTTCTCATGTATTGCCATGACTGCAGAAGCCAAGAAATTTTAAAATCAGGCGTGCTAGGAGAACCCAATAATACTGCAGAAATCAGTCATGCTGCTAAAAGGATTTCTCTGTCTTTCTGTTACCAGGCTCACTGTTGCTACATGACAGGTATAGCCCCCTGAATATCCTTTTCTGATTCCTTTTCCCTCATATTTCTTCTTGCATGTTTTTGGACTTTCTGAATTCCAGAGATATGCCATAAAATAGTCCCTAAAAATCAAGTATCAGAAAGCAATCCTCCTTCCTTCAAGCTAAAGTTTTGGGGTTTTTTATTATTATTTCAGCTTTCTTGATTTAAGACAAAAGGGATGAAGGCAAGAAGTGAGTCACACATTTGAAGAGAAGATCTGAGGAACAGGAAGTGAAGAAAGGAAATGAGGAGAGAACTAGGGAGTGAAGGAAGAGAGAAAAGAAGATATTGTAGATGTCGACAATGTAGTAAAATCACGGTGAAAAACAAAGCAGTTTTGAGTCCCTAAGATGTACAGCTGCAATGCTCTGCTGTGCCTTTTGAAATGCTCCTTGATGGCCTTGCTTGTGTCCTTTTTCTAGGAAGCCCAACCAGAGCAAACTGCCCTTGAAAAGCTCTTTGGAAGACGTAAAAATTCTCTATTGTCTGTAATGGAAGGAGAGGGAACCTTGTTACAAGTTTGTGTAGTAATTGCATTATTTGTTCCTCATATCTGAGGTATACATCTGTTTTCTCCTTTGGAAGTTGAAGCAAAAGAACAATCTTGGTCTTTGCTGGTCTCCTAATGGGTAGATGTTCTGTCCCACATCACTTTGCATGATAAGATTGCATATCAGACGTCGAAGGAGGTATCCGAATACAAAAAAAGATCCCAGTAACGTATTAGGACAAAGGTGTCACATTTCAGTGAACGTATAATGTGTGAATCACATTATACACAGCATGCTTTATGAATTTGAGATGGCTGTTTCGTGACGTTAGCACAAGTTTACTGTTCAGAGATAGGTGGTTCCTATAGGAGTTTTCATTGGTTCAAAAAATGTTAAACATCAGATTGCTGGTGAAGTAATAAATTTAAGATTTGCGTTTTGTGTTAAAGCATGTTTCATTTTGTTTGAATACCAGTCACTATATTTAGGTAGACAGTTTCACTTGGAAAGAGTTTTATAACATCTTGGCCACAAGTGTGCATTGTGCCATATAGCATACTAAGGAGGACATCAGAAGGTCTGTAGGATTTTAATCAATATATCTAAGGCTATGAATAAGCATTTGAGCGCCTATTAAATGGTATGGCTTACTTTATGGTAGAATTAATTGTACATTTTAATCTCTAGTTGATGGAAAACAGACAAAACAAACTGCCCATTTGGCATTGCACATACAGGAAATAGATTCTTGTTTCGTATGTGTTTGTGTTATACATAGTCAGTGTTGCTTATTTCTATCTATACCTCATATTGAATTATAGGGTTATTTCAGAATTTGAAAGGATATACTAAATTTACTGAAAGATGTCAAAGGCTTTAATTGACTTAATATGATGAGTTGGCATTTCTTTGTCCGCTAGGTTGTCACTAGGTTAATCAAACATTTGGATGTTGTATATTCTGCATGTGCTCTTTATAACTAATTTCACACACTTCTTGGATGAGTAGGAAGACATATACAAGATGTTGAAATTTCTTCCAGATATTTGTTGAAGCATCAGTCAAGAAGACTAATCTCCAGTGTGGGCAGGAACAGTTATGCAGAAAGAGCATCGTGTACTTCCTGCTGCTTGCTGGTTTAGGTGAGAGAAGTGGCACTACAGTTAAGAGAAGGTGACGCTTTATGTAGCTGAATTCAAATAAGGAAAAGGTCATCTAACATATTGAAAATATCCAAATTGTAGCGGGCTCCACCCTTGTAACAGCAATCAGTCCTAAACCAGAGGAGAGATTTCGTATGGCTTGTCTTTCTTGCCTTTACCTAAGATACTTTCACTGAACCGCATCATCTGTCTCTGGTGGTAAGTGAAGCCTAGTCCTTGTGGTAAGCGGAGCCCTGTTGTTCACCCCTGTGTCTTTGGACAGCTATTGGATGGAGGCCACTTTGCTTTGATCCCAAGTGAGCTGCCTGCGCATACACTTCTACAGTCGAGCGCTGCTGTAAGGTTATACATGTGGAGCCCAGGACGTGGGCTGTTTTCAAAGTAGCTCTAAAAACTCAGGTTTTATTGCTTCATGATGTCATCAAACCTTAGAGTAGATGCTAACATAGTAATGTTATTCGTAATATTCCCACATCCTCCTCAGTTTCTGGTGTTATGAAATCCTGATGCATATTTCTTTAGCTTTACTATATAAAGTGGATGGAAGCCGAATTTAATACCGGTTTCAGTTTGCTAGTGGTAAAATGGGACATTGGGCTATATTGTTCTAGGTGAATTAAGAAATCATTATGTGGTTTTATAAATATCAGATGGAACCTAACTAACTTTTTTGACGGTTAAAATGATTTTGCATGACTTTTTTCAGTTTCACACTTCCTATGTAGCTGTATTAGAGACAGAAAGAGGGGGTGTATCACAACACTGCAGACCTTTTTTTTCTCTGCCTGTTTCTTCAGCTTCTATTTCAAAAATAGGCAGGGAGAGCTCTGCCTGTAATCTGGAGTTAAGTACTGTTATTAGAGTAATTTAAAACAGTCCTTCAAAATTTGTCCAAAAAGAAATAAAACTTGTCCAACAAGGAAGGAAGCCAATGCTCAAGATTTCAGGAGTGACTACTGATTTTTTTATTTATGAATCTCACTTTTGTGGTGTCTAACATGGGGTAGGTGTTCATACAACCTTAAGCCTGATTTTCAGTGAGTGTTAGGTGTGTAATATATTTTGAAACTATCTCATGTCATTTGCCCTGCTAGATGGAATGCCTACCAAGGTAAATTTGCATGTCTCATTGATTTAATCTTTTTTGACATTAGTCACAGTTAATCTGTTTCTGTAAATAAAACTAGCAAATATGTGCCAGGCTTAAACTGAAATTTTGGCTATGAGCAATCATAATGATCATTGTGTTTAACTCTGAAGGAGCTCATGCAGTGGCGGAGTGCTCCAGCCCCATTTTGTAAAAGGAGATTTGAAAAGATGTGACCAAACTGCAGTGCAGGTGCAAACCTTTAGGGTCCTGAGTTTCCACACCCACTTGCCAAAATCGGGAACCTCACTGGAGTGTGCTCTGGCTCCTTTCTGGCTAAAAATAGCTGGATTTTCTTCAGTGGGGACATAGGTGCCAGTAGGAAAGAATAAGAGAAAAACAGTGCAATCTGTGCCCCCATTTTAACAGAGGATCAGGATGTGGCTGGGTTTTGTACACGCCCTGGAGCTGGACATAGCCAGAGAGTTTAAGGTTCTTCAAGGTCATACAAAATAGTCTCAGATATAGAAGAAGGATATTAATTCAGGTCACTCAGCTCAACTAAACGTGATGCTTTTTGTCTAACTAGTTTGCTTTTGTACCTTGGTGTGCAGTTTTGTTAGCTAATAGAAGGGAAAAATTTTACCTGAAATTGATATGTTCCTGAATAAAAGTTCGCAAGCCCCATTCTACGCTTGTCTCTCTCTCGGGATTTCAAGGGCAAACAGTGGTCTGGCTTTTCTGCTTAGGGCAGTGTCAGTTTGGTCTGTCAATGATTATTAAAAGTGAAAACGAGGGTTTCAGTAAATGTTCCATGCATTATTTCTCCTGTTAAGTGTATGATATCTTTCAGAGCCTATCAAGGTAAATTTGCCTATTAGCAGATTTCTAATGAATGCAGTTCTCTTTAGTATTGTTCATGGCTGGTCTGAATAAACGGTAAACATGTGCTGTGCATAATGAAATTTTTCCATCCAATTTTGTATTGTATAATGTTCACTCAATGTGGATATTCATAAATATTCATGTGATAAGACTGTTCATACTTCAGTTATCAAGTAGCATCCTTCTTTCTAGAAAACTTCTAGTCCACTATAGGAGAACAGTATGATTTTCTGCAAGGCAAGAAAGCAGAATTGTATCTTCAGCAAACTCCTTCAACTGTGTTGGAGCAGAAGCTTACAATAATATAAAGGAGATTGGGGTTTTGGGTTCTTTGCCTTATACTTCTGTCTAAACTACCAAAATCCAGCAAGACCAGTATACAGTATCAGCCAAGAAAGTAAAACTGTCAGTGACATCAATAGAAAGAAAAAAGAAAATTGAAGCTGCTGCTTCCGGGCCTGTTTTCAATGGAGATTGCTAGACGACCTGATCTCCATCCTAGAAGCAGTCTACAGCCAACGGTCACGTATGTGGCCAGTGATGCTGTTGCACATTCGTGTGAGTCTATAAGTAGCAAAGCACATATGGGAGCAGTCAATACAGAAGTTGTGACATTTGCCAATCTGATGCTCAAGCACTAACACAAGATGCTTTTGTGAGAGTTAAAACGTCTGTCAACTGCTGAAAACTCAATCAAATCTTGTTATCTTGTCCTGAAGCTATCATTTCTGCAGCAGTCCCAGTTTTCCCTGCACAAATAAGAACAAGCCATATGTCCTCATAGTGCTCCCCATTTGGTATCTCTGGAAGTAACACTACTCTATAATCATGTGACTAGTGGGGGTTTAGGAGGGATTGAGGAAGTAAATTTTTAGGCAACTGCAGGAGGGACACCTCTTCTGCACCAGCATGACACATACAGAGATGGTTCGCCCTCTCAGTAATTTTTTTTAATCTCATCTGCTAAAGTAGGCTATTAGAGAGAAAAGCACAGAAGAATTTCCATCTAAGCCACTTGCTTAGATGCAAAATACTGGTTTCAAATCTACCAAGAACTTATTTTGATGCCCAGTTTTAAGAACATTTGAAGCTGTTGAATGGAATCTACTACTTGGAATATCACAATATTGAGCAAAACTGGTCTTTTCAAAGCAAGTCATTCTCTTTTGCCAGTTCATCAGACACAGTTAGACAAGATCTATGATTTTGCTTTCTTCTTCCTTCTGAGCAGTGATTTTAATTTGCAAAATGGCTGAAGGAGCCTGCACCTCCATTGGAAACTTCTCATAGTTCGTATATGGAAAAGGTTGAAAATTACTGAAGTCCGTGATACACTGATAGGAGCAGGAGGAGGTGAGAGAAGCGAGAATAAGCACTTCCTTTCCTGCCTATTCCCTTACATCCCCATCCAGCCAGCATTGCTGATCACTTATCACTGCTAGCGAGAAGCATGTTTGAGACTGCAAGCTGCTGCATGCATTCCACAGCGCTGGCAGGGCAGCGTATCCTTTTTTTTGAGAGAGAGAAAACTCCAGTCAAGTAAGTGGCATGCTAAACTGGACAAGGTGTTTAACTAGGTACAGCAGCTGGAAAGGCTGGGGCCCACATGGGTACGCTGATCTAATGAGATCAAAGCCCAGGCATTTCTTTGAGCAAAGCCCATCACGTTTTTTTAAAGAAACATCAATAACAAAAATAACCACTTTACTTGTTCACTAAGGGAACAAAAGCCATATGGAAATTTGTCCGGCATTCAAGATCAGGAAACAGCAATTACTGAAAGAGCCATGTACTGTCTAATCACCTGGGGGGAAGTGGTGTTTCTTATTCTGCTCAGTGGTGTCTCTTGGAAACATCTGTCTCCCACGGCATTCTCCTTGAGAAG
>NW_009185590.1:7941-9930 GCF_000690835.1 Fulmarus glacialis | reverse complement strand
ATATATTTGCAAATATATATATATTTGCAGATATCCTCTGTCTTGCCAAACAGCTATGGCACTTTAGCAGGGTGGGTTTCAAGGAACTCTATCTTCTTGTCTACCAATATAGCTCCTTCATTTAAAGGTTTGCAAGGCTGTATCACCCTGCCAGCTTTGGAGATAACCTTTTGCATTCAGGCAGCATAACGCATTGCAAATACAGCAAGGGCTAGGGCTGCACAGCACAGAGAATGAGCTTGAACACTGGAAATCAAAAGGGTTGGCAGGCCAGCCACTACAACGCAGCACGCTGACACAGCCAAACTCTAGCTCAGTGTATCTATCTCATGCGCTCCTGTTTGACACCACATATTTGAGGTACAGAAGTTTCCTAAGGATCTACAGGGCCTAATCATTAGATCATACTTGTACAGCACAAACACATGTGCATATGAATTTACTGTTATCTATCGGTAGAAGAAATTCTATCCACACTATCTTTTGAAGATAAGACAGACAGTAAATCAACATGTGCTATGGTTTTTCTGAGTATTTGTTCTGAAAGTAAGTACCATATGAACTTCTGACTATTCGGAGTGATAGAAATGCATGTAGGGACATAGGAAATTAGATGGCTTGAAGTTCTAAGTGAAATTGAAAATAGTTACAGAACTCTGCAGGTACCCAGGATTTCCCATTTTAGACTTCTTTTCTCCCATCTTCTGACGTCTTCCCTAAGGTTGAGTTCCTTCTCCCTCTCTCAGCCAGAAGTACTCTGGAGTCAAGATAGTATTTAAGAAGATACTTGGCTTAAGAGTTTATATAATTATTTTGTGATTAGGGACAGTCTTTAATACACGACCATGTGCTTTTTTGATTTGATGTCATAAGCAGAAACTTTGGTATGGGGCAGACACCCATTGTTCAGTGCACTTCACAGCCTCGGTTCCAGCCTGCACCCTGTCTCTGCCCTCCCTTCACAAGAAGAGGCGGCCATGCTGCTTGCCCCTCGGAGAAATCCTGGGCAAACTAAGGCAAAGGCCCTCTTTTATACCCCAAAGCACAAGTATGCTAAAGACCGTACCTCTCCCCCCTCAAGTCAGGACAGCTGAAACACTCATCCTAGAGAAGGGATCGCAAGGAGCAGAGAGGGATGCCCCTTACCTCAAAGGCTGAATCTACAGCCCAGAGAAGAGATACACTTTGGCCTAAGAATACATTACTTAAAAAATAAAATGCAAATGGAGAGCAAGAGGATCTATGAAAGCCCATCAACATTTCAAAAGCAAAATGATTACAGTGTCGGATACCTCCTGGAAAAAACAGCTACAAAGAACGTACGCTACAGGGAACAGCTGCAAGGAAGTCGCATAAGAGGGAGATCGTTTTTTCTTTCCGATTATTTCGTATCTATTACCCCAGATACCACGCCTGAGAAGAACACGAGCCAGATCTTTCAATTACAGAAATGTAAAGTGAAGCTCTTTTGAAATGGAAGAATTGGAACAGTCATAACTTATGTCAGCAAACACGGCTTAAAACCTTGACACCTCAAGACACTTTAAATTAAATTTGGAATAGGTCAGGTATACACTCAGAGTGAAATGATTAGTCTCAGATAACTCAATGCAGAGAGACTCGCTAACACTCAACGAGCACATATTTCTTCTACCTTTTCTGTCTCTCCTCCTTCCAGGATCATAGACATACCCAACACAGATATACCAAAGCTGACTCTGCATGCGTTTCCCAGAACCAGAGTGGAACAGAGCACACTACAGAGTCCATCAAGCTGGATAAACATCTGCTAACTGAGATCTTGAATGACACCGTGTTAGCCCAGTGTGAGGGACTGAACTGTAAAGCATTTGTCTCAAAGATTCCTTGTCCAACGGAAGAATAGTATGGGAGCGACTGCAGGGCCATGGAGACCTCTGGTTTGCAGGGGCTGCGCCGCGTGCAGGATTCGGTTGGGGTCAACCGAAGGTCGGGAGAGACCCCGGGCTA
>NW_009185590.1:0-7888 GCF_000690835.1 Fulmarus glacialis | reverse complement strand
GCGGCGTAAAGAGCGAGGCGGGAGCCGCGGGAAGTGTATGCGCATGCACAGGAATGTAGCAACGTGCAAGTACGTGCCGTTGCCATGGAAACTGCAGCCCTTGAGCGAGGATAAAGGGGGCTGCCCAGACAGGCCCCGCCGCGCCCACCTGCCGCTGAAACAGAAACACCGAGAGATTTGGACCCCGGTGCGACCGCCCACCTGCGAAACACTGAAGAACTTGGACCCTCGGAATGCCGCGGATCCATGGTGGTGACTATTTTTGCAACTCTATCCCGAATGCTTGCTTAATTTCTATCTTTGTTCTAATCTATCGTATCGCTAATAAGTTTAATTTTTGATAGTAAAAGTTGTTTAGGACATTTGAAATTGGCGGCATTTGACCTCGTTTGTGTCTTAATCTCGCTCCTGGGATCATATCGAAACCTCCCCCGACATTGGATCGGGACACCCAGGAACGCATTTGAGCGGTGAACTCTGCCTGCTCATTACGCTAGCTGAAGTGACAATGCGGTACAGCTATGCTTTGTCTAGACATCAGTACTGAAAACAAATGGTGCTCTTTTCTGTTGATAAACCTCATTGGGGTTTCTTGCTCAGATGTCTCTGTAACATGTTTCAGTAGCTGGTTTGTCTCTGAATTAAGAATCCTTTAGGTTGGTCTACTACAAGTCCCTTGTATAAATTTAGTTAAGGTAGAAGTGCAGCAAATGTTCAAATTTGGTAAATTCAGACTGAAAGATATATTCTCTGAGGAAAACTGTCTGAATGATGCCCTAAGCCTCCATCTTGTGTTTCAGAATGGAAGTGGCCGTTCCCCTCTAGCCCCACACTCCCTTTCTTGTTGTACCTGATGCATTGAAAACACACTTAATCCAGCATGACAGCATGTAATCTGTACCATGCTTCTTTTGGCATATGTTCCTTACTTCCCTTTCACGGAAGTATATCAGTGTCGTGGTTTCATTCGCTGGATAGTATCTAGTCAGAGCCCTGCTCAAGCACATTGTGGATCTAATACTGCTCTAGGAAGGAACTGAAAAGGTCTTTTCTCAGCAGTGAAATTCTTTCACCATCCTTAAGCACAAAAGCAATATGAAAAGTGTAATATGTTTGGGAAGGGTGCAAACTATTTCTTTCAGTATGACTTTTCAGTTAATTCTCTGTTTTCAAATCTATGGCACTGTCTGCTTTTTTTTCCTGCAATCCTTTCGTACTTTCACATCCTACCAGTCACAAGACCAAAACAGTACAAAACCTCCATCATTCATGCCTTTTTTTTTGTTGTTTCTAAGGGCTTGTAGTAGGTGCACAACTGCCTAAGAAAGCAAATACTCCTTCGAGATTTGTTTTATTGATAATAAAAGTTTACTAGTTAGACCAGAACATTGTTGGAAATAATAAAACTTCTATTAGTGTCTCCATATGTCCTAGACATTGTTGTCAATTACTTTATTAATTAACATAGCTTTTTTACAGTATCACCTTAGAAACCATGTTTTCTAGGATTAGAAGGTTTTACTAAAAACAATTAAATGTTTGACCACATTGTGTTTGTGAATGACTGAATTTTACCTTCATAGCATAACAAGTTTCCCCACTGCGCAAGGGGAATTTATTGAATGTCACCAGCTTTAGTTCAAAAGCACTGCTAATTCAAATAAAACCTCAATGTTAAATGGAAATGTGTTACTAAAACCAAACAACATCAATGCATGGTTAAATTTCACTTATCAGCGAATCCTATCACCTTACTCTATCTTTCACCTTCAGCAATTTCTGAACAATGCTCCTCAAAGAATGGCAGTCTTTCTGTGGGCAGCCTATACTAGAACTGAGAACACTTTCTGTCCACAGCCAGAGGACCCACCATGATCATGACTTGCATTAATTATGAGGGATAGAGAATCCAACCAACGAGTTAATCTGTCCGGGGAGGGGGGAATCTCTGATTAAAAAAAAAGTTTTTGTTTATTTGAAATTAATTATTTTGTATATTGTCATTTCTGTCCTTACATCAACTGAGATACCTAGGTTTTATCTTCCTAACTTCTGTGTATCTCCAAAGAAATTTTCCGTCATGGAGGACTGTGATCATATTTTGCTTGTTCCTAATCTGGATGAAAGTGGACTGCAACATTTCAAGCGTAGATGAGCTGGATCTCTTAACTTTGTTTCACTGAACTTTTGTCTAACTTCACCTTGGTTGAAGAGAAAACCTCTGGATATCAAAAACATTACTATCTAGCTATTGGAAAGCTTGATAAAGCCTAGAATATAAGAGGTGGAGATACCCAGAGATTTGAAGAAATGTGGCTTGACAGAGTCAGAAGCTATCCAGGAGTAGATCCAGCAAGACCAAGGCAGAAGTCTAATACTCAACGGTGAAAGAGTCAGGGTAGCAGGCAACATGGAAACGGAAAACAAAGCATTTCTCCCATGAAGAGGTATAGAGGTAGAGCCACAGTACCACGAAAAAACAGTGACTGCCAAGACGTAAATGGGCAGAGTGGAAGTTACGTGCGAAAGAGATCTATTAAGATTATTACCTTTACATTCTTGCACTAACCTACCTACAACTCCAGGACTCAACCTTCTCTTTTACCTTGAAGCCCTTCACATTTTTATTTATATGAAGTTCTCAGTTGCCTGTAGTTAAACTACTCGATTAGATACTGGTGCTACAGCACTGATTTTTAAAGTACACACTATGTAAAATAAACAGAGGAAAGGACTCGTATTCTTCAGTGACACCTCATACTTGCAGCTGATCACAAGACTCAGAATATCCTCACTACGATTTCATCATCTCCTCAGTTATGTACAACTGTGGCCTCAATATCTTCACATTTTTTATTGCATTTAATTATTGGCCCTTGTCTAAGAAATTAAACAGGCAGACTTCAGAAGTACTCAGAATCTAATACGTTCAAATTATTTTCAAGGGAGTCTAATTTTTTGAAAAATGTTTTATCAGGAATAGTAATTGGAAATTTCTGATATTCCCTCCACCCTCTTTTTTTCCTCATCAGAGATTTTGTTTTGTCAAACACTCTGCTAGGTGGTTTGGAAGGTGAAATACCACCAAAAATGTTCAAACTTCATTTCCTTAGCAGCTGAAAGAACTGCATAATATTTAAAGTAACAGTACCCAGTGTCATTCACTGTCCCATGCCTCAGTGGTTAAAAATACAAAATTTACATAAGCCGCTTTTGAAAAAATACAAACTAATTAAGAAATAAATTAAATAAGTTACATGTGAACACAGAAGTACAGTTACAATATCATTTCACAATTTCCTCACCGCTCAGTGCAGTTGTTTGGTCTTATTTTATTTCCAAATAATGACCATATGTATTTCTGCATTGCATATTATTTTTTTAAGGAAAATAACAATAAGAAAGGAAAAATAGGTATTATATTCTTCCATCAAGACATGAGAACAATTACCTAACAGGGAAGTAAAAGGGGAAAGTATCCTTAAATAAAGAAGGCGTTTGAGAAGGAGAAAAACATCATTTTCAAATTTCTGTTCAGACGATGTTCTGTGATAATATGTTACAGTATAAGAGCTACTTCTAATTGAGAGAAAGGATTTATTTAGATAGAATAAAAAATACCTTCAAGTCTTGCTGGATCATGGAATAACACAGCAAAGAGTGAAACTGTTATGACTCACAATGTTGTTCAACAAGCTCCTTGAGCAAGAATGAGCCAGAATTTATAATACCAGAAGAGGTCTTACCCTTTGCTGCCCCTACTCCGAGCTGCTTTCTCCTGCACTGTGAAGCTCTGCCTCTGAGTGCCACCGCCTGGTGTTCGTGAAGCTGCACGATGAACTGGAATGGCAAAATAACATACATTGAGAAATAACCTCTTCAAAACAGTTTTAACCCACATCTGTTCCCAAGGTAGTGCCCAGCTGAATGAATGCCTCCGTCAGCACAAAGGAGATTATCGGTGTTATCGGTGAGACGCATGGAGGGAACAGTAAGACCCACAGTAGAACCACTTTATGCCAGTTTAGGCTACAGAACTATGATGTCATCAGTCACCAGCCCACTTGACAGGGACAGTAAGAGCCTTGTTCGATTGTCATTGAAGTCTATGAGACCACCTATTTATCTGACTCTGAGTAACCTGTGTATATATATATATATACTGTATATTTTATAAATCCAATCAAGAATTAAGATTTTATCTAAGGATATGCGTATGACAAGGCTATAAAAACCCCCAGGTTATTAAGTATGGGTCACCTAAATCCCCATCACATGTTTGAAAGGTTGCCCTTAGTAATCTGTAGAACTGTATACACTGGGCAGCTTGTAGTTTCAATGCAATCTCCTTACATTAAACTGTTATTCTCTGTTCTGTTCTTCAGCTTTACTGTATTTCAGGAATTATGCCAAGTTTAGCTGAGTATAAGTGAATACAGCTCCATTAACTCACAGATCTCACCACAGGTGACCATGACCCTTGGTATTTCACTAAACTGACTGCTTTAGCTTTTTTTTTTAAATAAATAAAACGATACCACTTCTTTCAACATATAAAGAACAGTTATGAGCTAGGTAGAGAAATACTTAAATGTCTTCACAGATGAAATAGCAGGAAGCATTCTCTAGGAGAAGAGAGTCCATTTCAACTACTTGTAATCCATTCAAAACAGCTGTCCAGATGAAAGGATTGTACAATAAAGCTACCAACAATGGAGCACAATTTATGCACTTTCAGTAGTACCACAGTAAACTGCAGGTGTCTGGAAAAATTAAAACTATATAACTGGAAGCATCACTATTGGATTTCTGCTGTACAAAACTACTTTTCATACTGTTCTTGATTACTTCTGTTGGACTACATACACTTAACATACGGTCATTTTAAATGCAAATATTAAGGATATGAAAAGGCACAGTCACATGTTGAATTTTGGATGCCTTCCAGGAACTGAAGTGGCTTGATAATAAGACAAAATCACATTAGTTGCCCAAGCATAAATTTGCCTTGGCCATCCAAATATCAATATGCATTTGGCAAAATAATGTGAAACATGAAGGGAGACTTATGAGTGGAACTGTTGCCATTGTCCCTAGAGAAGGAAAGAGAATGAAGTATAATGGACAAGTTATAAATGATGAATGGATTGATACAAGAAAACTACTAATGGTATGTGCCACTGATGACTTTTGAAAGCAAAAGGTAATAGAAATTACCCAGAAAGTTTCTCTGGTCATGAATAATGCAAACTCACTTGGCTCAATAGACCGTTTTACATTTCAACAGATCTAAAGGAAATGGAAAAAGAAAGAATAAATGACAAAGTTTTTCTGTGGGATTTGATGAATCAGAAAAAAGAGCCTAACTGAATAATGTAAAGGTGGGTGACAATAAACAGGACTGAACACAGTAACTGAACACAATTGTCATCACTGAAACAGAATTTAAAAAAAAAATACAGATAAAGATTAAAAATGCTGACTTAAGGTATGGAAAAACAATTGTGTGTGTGTTTTTGGGTTTTGAGTTTTTTGTGGAGCCAAAAGAGGCTATGAAATGTATGCACTTAGGACAAAATTACAGGGGACTCTGACAAACCTGAAAGCAAATAGCCGAACTCCTTGTTCAGCTCAGGTTGCCCTCGGACTGGGAGAGAATTACCTAGCTATATCTGAATTGCTTCCAGGCTCCCGCATCGGTGAGTGTTCCCTGCCTGTACCCAGAGCTCATGCTGAAGTCCTTGGGGATGCACAAAGCCTCTCTCATCTCAAGCCCCTTTTTGTTAAGTAGTTTTCATGAAAAGAGGAACAGTCCTTTCACCCTGACAGTTGGATGACGGGTGCAGCAAGACACCTAGGGCGTACACATGCCAAGCGGCCCCGGCACAGCCGTAAAATATATTCTCTTTCTCACTTCCCTCTTTTTTTTTCAAGTAAGAAGTTGATGATTTTTTCTTGAATATACAGCTGTTTGAAATAGCCTTTATGACTGTAACATTATAGGCATGTGTCAGTGTCACATGTATCCCATAATACTAATAATTCACATAATTACTACACAGATAAGTATTTTCTTTCATTTTTCCCTCTCCAGAAAAATATTCTATCTTCCTGTTAAATTTTAACAATTTTGCACTGACAGAATTATAGACAGATGCGGAAGAATGTTAATTGATACCTTTCTTTCTGCATTGCTTTGTTCTTTTTTTTTTCGACATTTTCATGTTTATATTTGTCTTTAAAAATACATCTTTTTGTCATGGTTTAACCTGGCAGGCAGCCAAATACCACACAGCCGCTTGCTCACTCCCCCCTCCCCACAGTGGGACGGGGAGAGAATCGGAAGGGTAAGAGTGAGAAAAACTCGTGGGTTGAGATTAAGACAGTTTAATAGAACAGAAAAGGGAAAATAATAATGATAATGATAGAATATACAAAATGAGTGATGCACAAGGCAATTGCTCACCACCCGCACTGACCGATAACCAAGTAGCAATCGGTATTTCCTGGGTCACGCCTACCATTCATCTACTGAGCATGACGTCGCATGGTATGGAATACCCCACTGGCCAGCTGAGCTAGCTGTCCTGGCTTGCTCCCTCCCAACGCTTGTTTTGTTTTGTTTTGTTTTCTTGAGCTGAATGTCCTTGGCTAGGAGGGTACTTAGCAACAACTGAAGACATCAGTGTGTTATCAACATTCTTCTCATACTAAATCCAAAACACAGCACTAGGAAGAAATTTAACTCTATCCCAGCCAAAACTAGGACACTTTTCCTCACTGACAATTGTAATTATTTTAATAGATCTTTGAATACTATTTCTGTAAATATGAAGTGACCGTCAGCTGTAAACAATTCAAAGGTTGATCCAAGTTTTAAAAAGCTTATGAGGTTTGCTAAGTTCTGACTTTCTTAATTTAGGCTTTGCTGAAAAAGTAATGTTATACAATGCAGCACTAGGACATAATTACATTTTCTGTTCTGCTTTCCACAAGACTTAGCTCTTGACTCCCATAGTCACACACATGCTACAAATCAAGATAAGATTTTTATTTATTGCATTTCTGTTGAGACATTCACTTGAAATTAATTAAAATAAATTTATAAACACAAATTTATTGCCCAGAGAAAAACATTCCTTGAATGTAGGAAGGCTGTTGCAACTCAAAATACTCTAAAACCAAACGCATATTTTTAAAAGACACATATTTGCATGTGCATGTGTCTACATGCATATACGAAATGAGGAGATTTAATTTGGACTTATGAGGCATTCATGTTTATAGTAACACGAGTTCTACATGCTTTCTGTGTCTTAACTTTTTAAGATATATTCAAGTCATATTTTCATGGCTTTCTACATACATAAACAGCAACCTTCTATCCTTCACCAATCACAAGAGTTTCCAGTTTCAGGACTCTGAGATTTGCAAAAAACTTAAACACTGATAAAATTGCTCTAGGATCTCAAAAATTAGCATATTTTCAGAGAGAAATGGAAATAGAAATAGATGAGGGCAAATCTGTACATGGGAAGGAGATACATCTCATCATGCTTGTCTCTTAATTGGAGAGACATGGATTTGATGGATGGACCACTCGGTGGATAAGGAATTGGCTGGATGGTCACACTCAAAGAGTTCTGGTCAGCAGCTCAATATTCAAGTGGAGACCAGTGACGAGTGGCATTCCTCAGGGGTCGGTATTGGGACTGGCGCTGTTTAACATTTTTGTTGGCGACATGGACAGTGGGATTGAGTGCACCCTCAGCAAGACTGCCGACAACACCAAGCTGTGTGGTGCGGTCAACACACTGGAGGGAAGAGATGCCATTCAGAGGGACTTTCACAGGCTTGAGAGGTCCTGCACATGGGTCAGGGCAATCCC
>NW_009185589.1:13961-21523 GCF_000690835.1 Fulmarus glacialis | reverse complement strand
CCGCCCTGCTTTTCCCCTGTAGCTAAGAGGGATTCCTTCCACTTGTGTGTTTTAGAAAATATGTACCCCGAAGTCATCAAGTGCATCACTTAGTGTTGCGTCAAAACATGCTTTTTAAAGTATTTCTCCAGCTTTAATATTCCAGGCATGCAAGACCTTTTCAACATTTAGTTCACTTTTAACAGCTTCCAATTCGCTCCTTATTTTCCCCGAGTATTGATACATTTCCACCTCCTCTGTGCAAGCCTTATTTCCGAGCCCAGGTTGCTGTTTTAACTTTACTCAGACTCTCGTTGTACATCTTTGCTGTTTAAAGATAAGTTAAGAGCTGCTTGTCTTGCCTGGAGCAACTCTTAATTTAATCTTAAATTTGCTGATTTTTCCCCTAAGCCTTGTTTCAAAACCATCAAGCTCAAGATCTTTCCCAAATCTTGCCCTTTGACTCTGCTGTAACTGGGGAGTTTCGCACTGAACCTCTTTTTTTCTTTTTTACTTTCCCCTGCAGTTAGCCGTTCCTGTTCAGCACTCGCAAGGTCCCTTTCTGGGTTTCCACGCGTGGCTTTGAGCTCCCGGCGGCTCCCGTGCATTTCTCTTCGCAAAGCTGCGAATGCCTTTGCATTCCAGGCACAATGACCCTCTGTTCCCTGTAAGCTTTCTTCAGCTCCAACGTCTAAATCACCAGCCCCACAGCAGGCAGAATCCCCGTCTGCTTCCTCCTTTGAAATGTTTATCTTTGCACCTCCTAACTTAGGTTCATATTCTTGAGCAGCGAGTTTGGGAACCCATTCTTTTCCTTTTGAACCCCTTTTCCTCTAGGATTTTTGTAATTGCCATATTGTAGAGTTTTTTCACTCTTTTTGCCCTCTCTCAAGGCAATTTTTCAAACATCAGTGATTCAGATTGATTGGCTTGACTAAAAAAGTCCTGTGCACTGAAATGAGGAGCAAATAACTCCTCCCCGTGTTTTTTCTCCATTCCTAAGGTTTGTTTCCTATCACAAGGGGGGGAAAGAAGTTAGAACAATGTACATTCACTTTGATGTGAATGCTGATTATTTTTACTGTAGTTTGAACACCTTTCTTTAGCAGTTCTCCTATGAGGCTGCAGTAGGAAACTCACACAGCAAGGTGGTTTTATTCAGTATAAATAAGGATCCTAGCAACGTTACAACACACTAACTAAACTGTACAGGAGCTCAGCTGTATTTTTTTAGCCGTTAGTGTGATATTAAAGCTGTTGGTATGACATTAGTTTGTTGGAGGAAACATTTTAGAACTATATTTTTTAAAACCAAATCAATGTGTATAGCTCATGCATTAAGCAAAACTTATTTTTAAAATAAAGTAAGTTTTATAGGACCTATGTTTGAAATGTTTAAATTTATGGACTGGGGATTACAAACTATATTTGTTGTAAACTCGCTTCTTCGTTTAATCGCATCATAACTCAAACTCTTCAAAGGTACTTACTTTCTTTTAACATTTGCACTGGGATCTGAATATATGAAACGCTGCGATTTAAGTGCTAAGTGTTATTTAAGAACTGTGGAGGTGTCAGACCTTATTATGCTGAATTACTAGAAAGCTATACGTAGTATAGACAGGCAATATATGCTGCCTCTGGTAACCCTAACAATTGCCCTTTAATCCTGACCTACAAGATTCCTGATAGTCCAGTCATAGTCCATTCTTTGCATACAAACTAAGGAGAGACATAATTATACAGAATCATATAAGTTTTGCTAGGGAAATAAACTTCTGTAGGAACTTCAAGGGTATCTCCAAATCTGTATCACTAAAAATTAAATCAGGACATGAATCAAAACCTCCAGGAGTGAAAAATTTAGAGTACCTCATTATGCTATTTACTCAGAGCTATGTGTTCAGGTATGTTTCATTGCACCATAATTGCTGAACTGAGAAGATGAAACCCAGTTTACTTGCTGTTAAAAATATAAAAGTAGCAAATTTTATCTGGATTTACATTAAAATCCCATAAGAACAACTGCATGAGGTGAAATATATTGACAAAGGATTATGGTAAATGTTTGTCTGTTCTCAGAATTGGATAATCTAAATATAATT
This sequence comes from Fulmarus glacialis, assembly GCF_000690835.1. Classification (NCBI taxonomy): domain Eukaryota; kingdom Metazoa; phylum Chordata; class Aves; order Procellariiformes; family Procellariidae; genus Fulmarus; species Fulmarus glacialis. The sequence goes on along the minus strand of NW_009185589.1, from coordinate 19,439 downwards.
TAAAATTTTATAAGTATTATAAGTAGTATAAACTAGATATGAACAAGATTTTTGACACAGGCTTTATATTTGTAGATGAGGAAAAGTAGTAACTAAGTAACAGCAGTAATATTTCATTTAACCAAAATCAAACAATTGGACAGTAAGGAGTTCAGAGATGCTTTATTATACGTTGAGATACTCACATACAGGATGAGTACAAATAAATTGAAATACAAATGCTGCAGAAAGGACATCTTCTAGTTTGGTTTCCGTATAAACTTCTCACTGACATTAGAGGAGGATCAGTGTAAATTGAAGGCAGTTTGAAGTCCTGAATTTCTGTCCTGGTTGACTGAGGATTAATAATCATAGAATCTGTCTTCCTCTTCTGTGGGATTTTGATCTCCCTGATCCAGCAGTCATTAGACAGTACTGCAGTTGTTTCAGTCCAGATTCTAACAAGCAGGTACCTCCATCTCAGAGGTCAGCGCTATGCTGGGGTCAGCGACTAAATTAATCTGGAATGGAGTCTGAAGTCATACAGGCAAGGATCTTATTAATCATAAGAGAATGGCAACTTCACCTAAAGCTGTCCTTCTAGAACAAGACTGACGTGCACTAAGAGTGCATGTAACAGAAATTTGCAGCCTATTCTGCAGTGAGGAGCCATTCAGGGCTATTAGAAGGCTATTTGCAAGAGTGGTACATTCATGTAACAGGTTGGAGACAAAAATGCAGTTGCATAAAGAAAAAAGGGAAAAGGAAGAAAGGAAGCAAGACGGGAAGAAAAAGGAAAAAAAGGCAGGAGAGGAAGGAAGGAAGCAAGGAAGGAAGGGAAGAAAAAGAAAATGTAAATACTATTATTTATCCATTATAATGCTAAGCTTTGAATCATTCCAACTATGTATCCCAAAACTCAGATCCAAACTTTGGAAATGTAGGATTTCTGTCCAGGTCACCAATGAATAAAATTAGCCATGACATACTTGTTTCATAATAAAAGTATGCTGACTTCCCATGCAGCAAATACACAAACTAAAACCAAACAACAAATTTGCATTTAATTAAATACTGAAGGGTTGAATTTTCAAACACACTGAGGATGCAGTATCGTGTAAGCAAAAGGAGCACTTCTAATTTCCTCCCACCATCCTCAGCTGAACCTTTCTGCATCCCCCCTTGTTCAGACTCCAGCCATTGCTTTATGCAAAGGTCTGCCAGGTCAGCTCACTGATCCACTGAAAAATTACATTTTGGAGGTGTGTTGGTTTTTAACAGGTCAGCATGATGAACCAACTCCCCCTGTACCTGCGTGAGCACTGGGGGAAGGAATAAGCAGCTGCCAGAGGCTGAAGGAGAGCACCCTTTGTACTGCCGTCCTCCTTTACCACTGACCTGGGGAACTGCCCTAAGCACCCACCTGACTCTGCCAAGCCGGTATGCCACGGGGACCTCAACGGGACAGTAACTGTGGAGCTCAAAATTTTGGATACGTGTCACATAAATCCCTCTTGTGCAGGTATGTGAGACAGAGAATACAGCATGATCTACAAAAATGTTTTGTGCCAATATAATTGCCTGATAAATCAATTAAAAATTAAATAGTAACAGAAAGGGTTATTGAAACACTGTTCCTAGGGGTACAGATACTCTGTGCAGCTTAGTCCTCTTCTACTACAGAGGTAAATTATACGAGTTAAAAGCGACCGTCGTGAGTTATAACTACCTTTGGAACTGCCCACATTCAAAGCTGCAGTTCTGCAGCAACATGCTGATGCCCCGAGCTCTGCAATTGCAACAATTTTGGTCACAATCTTAGTCTCTGAGACTGGCAGTGTGTCCTCTCAGGCTTGCCCTAAAAACGGTCTTTCTTATGTGATATGTATGATACCTCTGAGATAAACTGGTAGCTAAGGGGCACAGGAGAGGAGGGAAGGAGAAATTCATCAGGTTTCCTGCTGCAGCCTGATCTCAGAGGAAGCCGTTGTTTCCTGCAGCTTGGGTAGGGGAGCCCTACAAGCCAGCTGGATATTTGCTTCAAGAAAGAGATCTATTTAGATAAGTCAAAAGCCGGGTAGGAGCGAGCTAAGAGCGGTGCCAAACAAGGCTGGAAAGAACACCACCAGCCCTGCCAATAAAATCAGAAGCCACCAGATCTGCCACCGCTACATAGTGGTATTTATGTGTATGCTATCGTGGTAGACAATCCCATCGTCACCTTGGAAGAAGATGGTGCATCCACAGTTGAGCCCCGTATTTGTGGAGTCTCTGCTGCCAGTCTAATGACAAGCATACTGCAGAAGGGAACGGAGAGTATCTAGACCTCTCCGACAACCAGTAACTCTTTGTGACCTAGGTAAATTTGCCCTAGACACCCTCTAAGAAAGAACCTAATGAAAGAAGAGAGGAGCACTCAGGTAGGTTTATTTGTCTTTTTCTCAATTTTCATTTCTTCATCCCACCCCACCCTTACTGTCTCCACCTCAGTGCTTTCCCCTCTGTATTTCCTCCTTTCCTAAAAGTGCTTGTCAAATGTCTCCAGGCATGGAAAAAAAGAGATTGTTTGTTGAAGTGACTGTTATATTTTAGGAGCATACACTGGCAGAAAAAGCCCCCCCTGCCCCAAGAAAAAAAGGGGAAAAAAAAGGGGGAATACTTCAAGCAACATAAAGTCATTCCAATCTGCATGCTTTCTTGGCTTAAACAGCTTTTCTAGCAACAGAACAAAAATTCCAACAATAAAAAATTCCAGTGACAGACTAGTAACTGAAAATTTGAAGGTGACACCCATAAAATTGAAATGAGGCCACAGTTCCCCATGAGCAGATCAGGAGCAGCCCACAGCACACAACACACTGCAGAAGCCCTTTGCAGAAAGATGTCCTGGGTGGGCAGTGACAGCCGTGTCCCAGCTCACCAGGAGGACTGAACACTGGCCTGGGTAACAGCAGAAACGCTTCTGCTGATCTGTGCTAGCTCCAGTGTGTGTAAGAGAACATTGCTGTCGTCAAAGTCACTCGAGTTTGACAGCACTGAACTGAGCAAAACTTTACAAAGAGGAACACAAATATTTAGAAGAAGCAATCAAACCACAGACAGAACTTGGTGGCAAACCATGGATTTTAACATCTTATTACATTGTGTTTAATCATCTGTTTTCATAAGTGGTAACCCTGTTTTCAAGCTCTAACAACGTAAGACGAGAGAAAGAAGACATTTTAGTGTTGCTTTTCTGGGACACTCATCTTTCTCCCTCAGAAATGCTCTCCTTTGGAAACATGGATCAGCCAGAATCCATCTGAGACAAAACCCACTAAAATAAAAATAAATCCAGTATACTGATACAAGTGTACACGCTGGCTGATGTTACTCCCCAGTGTGCCTCTCCCACCAGACACTATCACCACCCCTGCTGGCAGAACAGTTTAAAATAAACCCCCTTTATCTCCCCAGCTTTCACTTGAACCAGATCAGCTGAACACATCTATGTACGTTACTTAATGATTTTTCTTAATGAGGACTAGAGAGCGTGCAATACGGGTTACTCTGTCCTTAGATCTACAGGGTCAGTAATCTTCAGCAGAGGACTGAGATAACAAGCTGGAGGCAGCAGTATCTTCAAATGCCTTTGCTGGATCTGGAAGAGAGTGTTTGTAAACGGCACAAGATTCCTAAACACACAGTAAAAATAAATATCTGATGTTACAATTTAAGGAGGGTAACAGCTCTGTGTCCAAGTGACCGGGTAAAAGGTGGCAATGAGATCGGCAAGCAAAAGTGACCTGGGGAGTCAAGGCACTGGGTCCCACAGGAGGACCTTCATTGCCATTCCTCCTGTCCGAAAGAAGCAGTCGATACCCAGACTGACGGTCGTACGGTCTGAAAATGCAGAGCAGATCAGCAGCTTGTTCTTCTGGAGAGAAACGTGCGCATTAAACAAACTACTTTTCAGAATACTGAGAGCAACCTCTGTGATCAACCTTCCCACCTTCTGTTCTTCGCAGGCTTAGCTGCAACGGGAGCAGTACTGCTTTCCAAGGGCAAGGAAACCTGCCAGGCTGACAACATTTACAAGAAATTGGCAGGTTACTTTTAAAGCATTAGAAGAAAGATGTTAATGATTTCAGTTTCTGGATTTCAGGAAGTGTGAGACTCTCTGATGCACTTACACCTGCAAAAAAACCCCAACAAGACTACAGAAGAACGAAATCATATCGCAGGAGGAGGAACAGGTAGCACTGCATGAAGGCACAGAGAGAATTTCCAATTGTTTTCATTTTCCTTTTATTAACTCTTCCCTAATGCGCAGTTTCTCTCTGCAGCATGAACCACAGATGAGATACGCGAGTCATTTTGCTTAACGTACTACTGGAAGGTGCTCAGACGTGTACCTGGCCTGGATGCCTATAGAGAACAGATTGTCTGCTGCTGAATTTCCTGAGAATTTCCTAGAGATACATGAGACCCACTCACTAACTCTGCTGAGGGACTTGTCAGCTTCTTCTCTGAACATTCAGCAAGAATCTTCTCAGGTCTTTGGCTTGAAAGATGATACATTGAGAGTTACTGCCAAGAAAAGAAGGGAAAATTAAAGCTTTCAGTATAACGAATAAAAATGACTTGCATCGCAACCAATTTCTCCTGCAGGTAGCACATGGCACGAGTTCATCCCAGATAAAATGCAAGAGGTTATGAATTATGAAGTCACAGTCTTTTGAGACATAGTTAGGAAGCTTTTTTAAACATTATAACATAACTACTTCTATTGAAATTTCATTTGAGACCAAATATATTTGAATATTAAAGAACACAAATTATGGTGAATTTCACTGTAGATATTAGACACCAGCAGAAAAAACCCCCACGTGTTCTGGATAATAAAACAAAACAAAACAAAAACCCAATTCAAAACCATCTCAAAAACCTTTTATTCTAATTTATGTGTTTACGTCACCTTACCATGACTACCTGTAAGAATCAAAGCTGCACTTACCTGAGCTAGGATATCTTAATTACATCTGAAAAAGTATTTAGGAAAGCACAATGGTGGTTAGGAAGAGAAGATACAGAAAATAAAGACATTATTTTACTGTTCTTAATCTGATTGCTGGAGACGTCTGAAAAAAAAATGCTCTGAAGGTCTGGGAGCTACACGTATGGATGGATGCTATCTGCAGGTCTAAGACAAGCACATTTTCTAGAGCTAGGGGGGCCCTGGAGATATTCTGCGACCAGAACATGACTCAGCCCCTTTCTGAAAACCAGCTGTTCACTTAACATTTCCCACTGCTAATCAGTATTTCGTTAGTCACAAGGGTTTTCTCTGTTTTCTGGACTCAATTTCTCCCTTTCGAGTCTTACCACAAGTTACGTTAAAATTCAGATATACTTTTGTTCATGAAGTCACCCATTTTTTTAACTGGAAGTGGGTTGGCGAAGCAGTTTTGGTTTGGAAAGCATCCCACATCCGACTTGTGAAGAGTTGGACGGACGTGC
>NW_009185589.1:0-13935 GCF_000690835.1 Fulmarus glacialis | reverse complement strand
GGTTCAGCACTGAATGTTAAGAAGAATTTTCTCTGACTCCTTTTAACAAAGATTTAGCCTGCTGTGGGTAGGTCTCTATTCCTTGAGAGCCACAGAGGGTTTGGGGGATGTCGCCCTTGCTTTGCTACACGCCAACTAAGATTTCCGTGGGTTGCACGGGTTGTCTGACACGGGTGTCCAAGTGAGCGGTGGAGATAGCTGTACTCCATCCTGTCCTCCATCCTCCCGGAGAACGGCCCGGCGTGAGCTTCTGAGAAGGTTAATGGAGGAGGGGGAGTCTACTGTTGCCCTTTCACAGCTGAAAGGGAGCAATTACAGCTCTTCATATCTTAAACGTATTTTGCTTTTCATCAGAGTAACAAAACATAAAATACATTTCTGAGATATGTAATAAAGGATGTTAATTTAGGTAATATGAAACTTTAAATATGAAAGTATAGAAATAATACTTAAAAATTAATTGTATGGTTTAAAATGTATTTTATATGTGCCTTTCTTGTATATGATGCTGTTTTTTCCTGTGCATATATATTATGTCATGGAAATGTGTGACATACATTATTATGTGTTTCAGCCATTTACTTAGCCAAGGGTATAATTAACACCTTGATAGAATGAAGCACCTCCAATTTGCATCAAGCAGTGAGTGATTGGTCTATGTTAATAACACCTTGATAGAATGAAGCACCTCCAGTTTGCATCAAGCAGTGAGTGATTGCTCTATGTTGAGCAAGGGCCAAACCTACAAACATTTATTGGAATAAGCCTTCCCTCTCAATTCTTTCAGCTTCTTTCCTTGTATTAAATGAAAGCACTGAACGAAACGGAAATTAACCATTCTTATCCCCCAAACCTATTTTTTGTTCTGATATGAGCTTCTGTTTGTTTTATGGGATTCCGCTTTAAATTATCCTTCAGGCTGCTGGAGATTCTGGGCTGAGATGGGCACATGGAAATGGCAGGTCGAGTTTAGGAAAACCGTGTGGTCAGACAGGACAAGGAAGTTTGGTAGCAGCCGTCAACTGCTGCTTCACTGGAAGTTAAATCTTCGCTCACTAAATGTCATAGCCACCAACTGCAAAGAAACTTATCTCGTCGTAGCATAAATGAATAAATGTCATAGCCACCAACTGCAAAGAAAATTATCTCGTCGTAGCATAAATGAGTGTGATCCGTACATTGCACCAGAGAAAACACATCTAGTATTAAATATCAGTGAACCTGGTCTACTAAGCTAGTCGTGGCTCGCCACTCTGGCACTAGATGTAACCAATATTTGAGCATTCCAGCGGCTGATAGATGAATTGGTTTAATTTAATTCTGGTAAATTAGAAATACCTTCCATTTCCAAGCTAACAAGAAATCTGAACAATAAGAATGAAAATGTCTTCTGGACATGGAATACTTCACAGGGTCCATTCTTTCTACTTCCAGGTGCCCTCCTTTGCTCTTAGAAAAATCAGCACTGCACCTTGAGAATACAGGGTGGAATTCTTTGAAGGGGGACAGAGTATAGGGGATCCATAAAATATCTTTAAAAATACTCTCTTCTCTTGTTTTTCAGGGAAGATTTAGAAGGCTTTGGTATACATTTCAGTACAAACCCCATTAATTTGCAAACTGCAGTGTTTATGTTGGGAAATGCATCCTGCTCTTTCTGTGAGCAAAATGTCTTTATCTTGACGGACTCTTTTCCAAAAAAAAAAAAAAGAAAAAAAGAGAATGGATCACAGAAGCCTCTGCCTGCCTCGTGGGAATTTGGCTAAAAAGCGAACATGAGAACATGAGGCAATCCACTGACAAGTGCCATGAAGCTTTTCCAAATCAGACTATTTCAGATTTTGCACACACAATTTTTTTTTTTCATTAGGAAACTAACCAGAACAACACTTGCTCAGAGATAATGCACTTTTCGTGGAACATTTTACATTGGGAAATAACGAATTTTCTATCTTTAAAGGATGTGATCGGCCTTACTCCTAAAGCATAGAGGAGTCTGACACCGCACCGCAGGCTCCAGCGCTTAGCATCAATAAATAAATCAGGTGTCTTGTCTCAGCCTCCAGTATTACTGGATGCCTCTCCTCCCTTCCACCCCATCTCCCCCCAGGATTCAGCCTTGTGTTTGATCACTTCCCCATCCCTTACAGCCCCGCTGCAGGACCTCTCCAGCTTCTTGCACTGTTCTCCAGCCAGTAGCTGCTATTGCTCTTGCTGGGACCTTTAAAACTACCTTAGACTACTTAAATGTGCATGTAGGAGGGGAGAGCGACTGCCAGCTCTCTTCTTTTAGAGTATTGCCTTTATCCAGGGCATGATACTGTCAAGCCACAAATTCCAACAATTAGGTGCTGGGCTGTATCTCCTCTTAAAGAGCCATCTGGTATTAGAAACATATATAAGAACTGAAACAACGGTGGGAGCGTGCTGTGGGAATATTAGAGATATACTATTGCAAATAACAAAATTCATTTTTGGATAAGTCATTTTATTTTAAAAATGAAGTACACATATTTAAGAAATGCGCTTCTTTCTTTCTTGAAAAATTTCAAAGGTGGGCTATTAAATCTCCTATCAGAAATTCAGTTTTCATTAGTCTTTTTGAAAGAGTAGAGAGTCCTTAAGAACCATAATTTAACTGAAAGAGCAGATAATAATTTGTTTGTGTTTCTCAACAAAATTGCAAATACACAGCAAAGCCCTTTTAAAAAGACACTAGAAAATTAATTAAAACAATTCTAATTATAGCTAGATACCAAAATAATGTTGGATTTTTGTGGTTTGGTGATCATTAATTGTTTGAATGCTAAGAGATATTCCAGGATTAATTCTGTGACTTTATGAATAGATATTTATTAATGTTTGGATATTCTAACAATGTGTTTAATGGTATCTTCTCTCTTGAATTGCAATCTTAACTGTAATTTAACACAGCCTGCAGCTTAAGTTCTGCTACACAAAATACCCTCCATGCCTTAACCAACTTTAGGGTCCTTTAACTGCCTTTTTACAGAGAATTTTAGGCTAGGAGGAACAAAAGGATGCACTTTTCACGACCCTGGAACCCTGTGACCACTGGGAAATCAAAAGGGTGGTGACACGAAGGAAAACTATTGTCCACAAAAATAAGCTCTTCAAGGGGCACCAGGAATGCACAATAAAATCCCAGTTTCCTTTGTGTAGCTGTTTATGCCTATGGCTTGCATCATCCAAAGCTCAAGAAAAGATCTAAACTAAAAAGGAATCCTGGTTTCTAAGAAAATTCCATATTCTTCTAAAAAAAACCCCTATGTGAAATAGAATCTTTTAAGAATTCATCATCGCTCTACAAATTAAAAATGTAACTCTGAGGTAATGAAAATCCTTCAGCCTGCTCTGTGGGAATCAGTGAGGTAGATTTAAAAAGTGATTCCATCAAATAGGAGCAGATGGGAAAATAACCTGATTTGTCAGGACTGGAGGATTTAGTGAATTTGTTGCCTTCTAACTCTATCGTTACTAGAATGTAGCAGCATGTAAGAGCTTAATTAGAGAATCAGCTCTACTTTGACCTGAAAACATTTCAAGTAAAAAGACAAGGAAAAAAAAAAAAAGAGGACTGGTCCTAAATTCTTAATTAAGCAAAGCTGCTATCGGAGCTAGTAGCCTTTTTTCCACTGAAGACTGCCAAACATGGAAAAATAGCAAATAAAAAATATAGATAAATTATAGATAAATGAGCCTCATGTTATAGTCTCTGAAAATAATCTATTTTGTCATATATTGTTACACAAAATTATAAAAAGTTATTGTTAAAGTCTTTTTCAAAGACTTTTTCTAGTTCAACTTGAAATCAGTGAAGAGAAAAAATTCCATTGATTTTAATAAGCTTTGTATCAGGGAATTGCCTGGTAATTTATGCAAAGCATGATAACTACATTTTCTTCTAATAAGATCGGTTAATAAAAATGTGTAGAGGTAAAATATGCAGTTACCACACTTTCGTTTGTGTGTAAATGTTACTCAGAGATTTGCAGAGCAAAGTTAAAGTGCTGTGCTAGTGGAGCAAGTTTAGACAATGAACATGGTCAGACACCACTTGTAAGCAAAAGTGAAATCAACTGATTTTTCTCATTTCTCCCTAGAGACTTTCAAAAAAAGTAAGCCAAAGCATATATGGGGGAAAAAAAACAGTTCAAAAGGCTGTAGCTTTAACAGTCTACATTCATATCAGGAAAGTGGAGAAGTACTTTTTTTTAAAGATTATTTTAAATTGTGTAATTTAACAATTAAACTGATTGTGAGAATTTATTTGTGGGGAATGCTGCTAAAAGTACTGATAGATTTTATGTTGGTCATCTCTGCAGAAATATGTAAAATAATCACTTTTGAAAAAGACAACTAAACTGTTCTGAAAGCAATAATTTTTAAGTTGCTAATGCATGTGATCTTTTTAACGATTATTTTTGGTTGTAGTTTTTCTAGTGAGAATACATGAATACGAAACTTCTGAAAGTGATTATGCAAAAGCTGGAAAAAGCAGCACAACAAAAGCCCGCAGCCTAACAGGCATGCTAAAAACTTCGTAAAAAGCCCAAACCTACGAGTGACCTCTTGAGCCCCCAGGCACCTCATGCAGCCTACAACATTTTGAAGACAAACTGTATTTATTCCTAGTTACGTTTTCAAACAGTTTGTGAAGTGATTTAATATATTTCCTACAAAGTAGAGAATAAATTTATATGGAATTCTGTTAATCTTGTAACAAAAAGTACAGAAAAGTGAAAGCATTGAAACACTCTTAAAGGTTGATGCATTTTTTCACATTTAATCAAGACTTGATGTTAGAGAGGTCGAAAGGAGATTGCAAACACAGACACATCTCAAGGGAGAGCTTCATGTTAGATTTCATCTTATTCTCACTGAATCTTCAGTCTTCATAAAGTTTTGTGCTTTCTGGTTAGTACAGAGAGGAACTATTTATTGGCCAGGCAAGCAAAACACCATCACAAAATGCAGGGATGCCACAAGCCACAGCAGTCATCGACATTTTTTGATGCAGCACTCATCAGGAGGAATGTGAGAGAATCGGATCCATCTAAATTTAGAAAGGATAGGAAAAGTCAACCTAAATCAAAATAAACAAAACAGAAAGGCATATTGGTTTAATGCTTTACATTACAATATGTGTAATTCTGATACATTGAATGTTTAAATTATACAGAGGTTCATGTGGAAAATCCTGCTTCAGAATCTGCATTTCAGTTTTACATGGGAACGTGTGGTAAATTGAAAAATATATATATACTGAGCGTACTCTTGTAACTTGCCTTTAAACCTTTTATCTTCCAAATTACACACGTTTTTTTTAAGCAGAACAGCCAAAATCTAATGCAGAAGTACATGGCAGAAAATATACTTTAAATCACTAAACAGAGATCTTTTTGCTGCCTTTTTATACAAAATTCTGGGTCCATTATAACAAAAGGATGCACTTTGCACGACCTTGAGAGCCTGTGACCATTGGGAAATCAAAAGGGTAGTGACACTAAGGAAAACTATTGTCCGGGAAAATAAGCCTCTCCAAGGGGCACCAAGAATCCACAATAAAATCCCTGTTTCCAAGAAAATTCAGGCATTTCCATCAAAAAAGACTGGTAAGATAAATAGAATGTCCTCATAAGCCACAGATTCTTAATAATACAAAATGTCTAAGTCCATGGTAAACAAAGCCCCAACGAAAACTAACATCTACTAACTCAGGCTTCTCAAGACCTAGGTCGTGACCCAGCAGCGCCTTGTCACAAGGTACCTCAAAAGCATATCTGAGCCGAAATTGCACGGAGTTTGTTTTGCCTAATACGTGTTTCAGTCAGAGTCTCACTCCTGTGCAGAGCACATAAAACTCCTACAACTATCTTCTTGCTGAGAGATGTGATTTCAGTGTTAGTGATTATTGGCTGCCATTATCTTTTAAGCATTTCAGTTTACGTGAGAACACATGCTGATCTGAAAGAAACCCCAGCAAGCTAGTTGCTTTCTTGCTGTCTGCCCTTAAATGTTGTGTATTTTTGATTTTTTCCCAGGTTTTTCGATTAATCCATTTTGAAACTTTAAAAAATCAATAGTAAATGCATTTTGCTACACATTTTCCATTTTGTTTTATAATTCTGTATTAAGACCCTTAATTTTTCAATTACTTTTTTTTTACTTGATTCTCTTCAGTTTCTTCTAATGATTGTATGGCAGAAAAAATATTTGTGATAGATTCAAATATCAGAATGTAGTATTTTCTGAAAAAGAAGTGTGGCTATGATGACGAAGTTGTTTGCAGAATGTCTGTTTTTAGATTGAGTCCTGCCTGTAGTACTAAACTCACCTTTTTCTATCTCAATCCTGTAGGAGGCAGAACTCAACAAATCTTTCACCATTTCATGTGGCACGAAGGCATTTTTGTTACCAAATGACATGTTTTTGCTAGTCGGTACTGGCAAGAATTAATATACATATCAATATTTTTAATTGATATATACTTTTAAAGTCTCATCCTGCAAATATTTACATGCACAAGTAACTTTACTCACATAAATAAAGCTACTTGCATGTTTAGGCAAGTAGGAAAATCTGAAGAAAACAAAGTATGATTTTTCTTGAAGAGTTAACTAAAAGGCATATGCAACAGGAGGACTCGAGAACTTATTTATTAACTCAGTTCAGTGTAAATTCTTAAGAGTTACTGCCTCCAAGAATTTCTACGCATTGACTGTAATTTTAACTTTTATCCTTGCAAAAAATGCTGGGGAATGTTATTAAAATTACAATGTGATGAGTTTGTTTCAAGGGCTGAAGCACAATAATCTGCATGTTTTCACTATTTTTGCAAGGCTGACAACTCTGCGATATAAACTGCAAATTTGCCTCAGCTGGTTGCATATGGCTCATGTTTAACCAGAAAATAATTTAATGTAATGAGCTGCACAGTAAACCGTTCTTAAACATTAACAGAACTTGGTGTCCTGAGATACATGATTTACATGAAAAACTACCTTTCGTCCACATCAATTCCATGTTCTATTTGGATTAATGAAGTTACACCGCAGAAGCATTGCTTTTAAAATACACTTAATAGGTTCATTTATACAGTAGGAGTAAACATACGCAAACATGGGGAAGGGGGTGTCTTCCCAGAACTAACAACTTTAAGTTCTAGAAAAGGACTATGCCAGGAGGGATGATTTTTTGCAAATCTGATGGGGCAGGAGCTGGTCTCGTACCCTTCTTGCTAGCAGGCAAAGGGGAGGTAACGCTGGCAGGACAGAGGGCACTGCATCTGCTTGCGTATCGCCGTGGCTGGAAGCCAATCTTACTGGACTGCCGTCGGATCCTAGACTGCCGCCGGATCCTGGACTGCCATCGGATCCTGTGCCGTCATCGGATCCTGGACTGCCATCGGCCCCTGGACGGTCATCGGTCCCTGGACTGCCGTCGGATCCTAGACTGCCGCCGGAGACTGCCATCGGCCCCTGGACGGTCATCGGTCCCTGGACTGCCGTCGGATCCTAGACTGCCGCCGGATCCTGGACTGCCATCGGATCCTGGACTGCCATCGGCCCCTGGACCGCCATCGCCGCCGCAGAGATGCTGCCCGCGGCCCACACTCCAGCCGCCTGCCCGGTGCCTGGGCTCCAGGCTGGGGGGTCTTTTCAGCCTCTGGCTTCCCCCAAAAACGTCCCTCTCTCTCCCTCTGGTATTAAAGCGGGTGGATCTTACTCAGGGTTTGGGGATACTTTTCTTTCTTCGTGCTGTACTTCAACCTGCTTGCAGCTTGGGGGCAGAGCCACACTGGCTGGTGCTGGCAGCGGGGAAAAGCCGCTTTCTGGAGGTTTTCGCGACGGGACAGGTTCTGGAGGGGGAATTTCACCCCCTTTCCTCGGTTAGACATTTAGTTACCGCACTCTGATGCAGAATGGAGCTTCCCTCCTAGAAAGGAAAGTATTTTTGCTAAAAAACCCCATCTTTGTATCTTTGTGTGTGAACTCCAGTCTGTATCCCTCCTCAGCCTTACTTCCAGGCTGGGCTGGATCTGTGGACTTTATTACTCAAAGAAAGCACATTTTCCCACCATGCTGAGACAAATTACATGTTCTTCCTCGGGCTAAGGCTTGTTTACCTCCTGTCATGTTTTTCTTTTCCAGCAGAACATTTTGAGCTTGGGATAACAGGATCATCCTTTAAGTATGCACATCCAAAAATGTGTTAAACTACTTTTAATATATTTTATCTTCTTAGTAGGGACCTGGAGCATGCTCAACACATGCCCTGGAAAAAAGCATTGCCTCGGGATGAGAGGTGAGATTCTGTGTTATGCTTCTAGCCATAGCTCTGGGAACATATAGCAGGTTTTAGCTGGTTTTATGCCCTTCTGATCCTGAGCTGCTCTGCAGGCTGGAGTAGAAATCCTAGTGTTTAGTCAGCCGGAGGTCTCAATGTGTTTCAACTACCCTGTGAACTCAGCTCTTCCATGAAATTCCGAAGTGCTATTGCGAGAGGCAACAGCCTCTCTGAGACACACCTTCTAGTGCTGCCCAGCTCCTGCGCAAGTGTTTGGAAGGGAAATCACTGAAGGGAAACTTTGACAAGCTGCATAATGAAATGCCTCCCCCAAATGGACGTAAAAACTACTTCACACTGCCCTGCTCTGAGGAGCTCATCCTAATTGACAGGATTTTGAATTTAATGGCTACATACACCAGTTTCTGTCTAGGACATCTGCTGTCGTGCAGTCGATGCTCTTGAAGACACGCTGATCATCAGTGCTCTTGAAGAACAATCGGATGTTGCACAGAAGAAGAGGGCCTCATGGATGCATGACTTTACCTCATGAAGTACGAGCATCCTGGCAACTTTATAAACCTGCCCTGCATCTACGCAAGTTTTGTACACTTAACAGGCAACCTGGGAGCTTCTGTCTGCAAGGTGTTCGTGTTTGTTTGCAAAAAAGAGAGGAATCCTAGCATTTCCTATTGCATGCAACTGTAGGAATTCAACATCGGAAAAAAAGGACCAGCTGTTTTTTTGGCTGTGCATGATGATACGGTGCGTGTGTACGCTGCCAGTTTTCTTATAGGTACAAATACCCATACCTCTGCCTCTTTTTAGAGGCTACCTGTCAAAAATAACGCTCGACCCCCTAGAATGTATACAAGCTGATCAACAGGGGGAAGGTAAATGTGTTCCTTTACCCAAGAAGAGCATTTGGACAGAGAGCAACATACAGACCACGTGGCACAATGGAAACACGAGGACAAGCTCTGGGTCTGTGGGTCTTCTCATCAGGTCCTTACATCAAACACTGATAACACCCGTAGATTGCAGAGAAAAATGTAGGCAATACTGTACTGCATCCTACAGTAACAGAGTAACAGAGCTCAACAAAATATGAATTTTATGTATACCCTGTACTCAAACAGTAATTTATTGACTCATTTCTAAAATGGCACATGGTGTAAGGGAAGTATATTTTGGAAGGAGATGTCTCATCTAGAAATGACTCGAGCATATTCTTAAGTTTACGCACAGTGAAGAAGTTTAAACAAGTCCTATTTTGTTCCACTGACTTGACGGAGAAGTTAAGCGTGTGCACAGAGGTCTGCGCAGGACCAGGACCGAAGGCTTCCCTGCCCCTGCACACAGGGACTGGGCTGAATAATCAGGGGGAGCGCTCGTGTCCCAGTTACCCAGCATGTGCATGAAACGTTTGTAGGATCAGATTCACGGTGTAGCCTGCCTTTGTAACTTGTTTTGATGGAAAGATTACTGCTCCTCGAGACAGAGCTTTCATGGTTTGCAAACTTATACACCCCTCATTTAAGCTATTTACACAGTTTTAAGGGCCTAAGCACATATTTAGATACATGGCTCATCAAAAATTAAGATTTACACAAAATCTAGACAGCTCACAACATATTCTGATTGCCAGCTGTGGAGAAATAAAATCTATTAAGCAATTTTAGAAAAGGGGAAGTTGTATACTGTTACAAAATAGAAAACTGTACTTCATGTTTAATATGCAGAGATGTATGCAAGAATTAAAATGTCATGTTATATATACAAGTAAGAAAACTCATTGAAATGCCAGAAATATTTGGCAAAATTGGAAACCTCTCTGTGGGAAGGATATGTACATTTGGACTGAAATGAAGCAGAGAAATTGTAATACAACAAAAACCTTCTGATGAGAAAGGCAAATCTCAAACCACAGAAACTTTAATGAAGTAATTTGGGCAGGTATAATCCATGATCTTATCAAAATGGCAGAAGGATGCTTATTGGGTCTGAAGATGTGTGTAACAAGACTAAACCTACCTAGAGAATCTGAAAGAGAAAATATATGGCCAGCTTGGCTATGCATTCAAAACTCTGTCTTCAAAGAATTGATTTTGACATGAGAAAAATGCAAACCCTGAGCAAGTTAATATGGGAACCATTTCTACTATAGCAGTTCAGCACTGTATAGAGCCCTACCCTGTGAACACAACATGGGTCATTTAGTCATGCAAGTAACTGTCTTTTCAATTAGACAACTTATATCCAGATTTCAGGACTTAACCCACCTGAAACCAGAAAGAAAGAGATGAAGAACTCAGTACTGTGAAGGGATGAGTTAATTTAACTTCCCATGATGTTAATGAAAGTGGAGGCAACTCACAGAACCAAAACCTATAGGAATTGCATAAAAGAGCTGCACAGAAATTTAATTTCAGCCTGCTGGAAAATAATACAAATACAAAATAAATGAAAAGGATCAGAAAGCTAAATGCAGAATTCAGCATATTTACATAGCTACCAAACTATGAAAATAAATACAAGACAGAGCTTTCATTCTTTACATTTACATTTTGTTTTCATAAACATGTTTATAATAAATTGTCAAAGAGCTCTTAAAAAGACAGGTTTGAGACATTAGTATACGGCAGTCCTTTACAGCATATCAGAGATACAGCAAATGTTACATTACTTATGACAGCAATCAATATTTTACTAAAAAAAAAATTAAAATTAGACATGAAGTCCATGCCATTAGTGTACATTTGTTTCTCATTTTACATGTAGATTGGTCTTATTCAGGAGAGGGTTTAGTGTTTTTATAAGCATATTTCACATAACAAAAATGCAGAGTAACACAGCTTATCTGTATCTTATTTTTCTATATGAAAGTTTTAAATCTGTTTTACTAATACAATGACAAAAGTGTGAAATCTTTTGTAATAAAACCTGTATTATCAGTAATTTTTCATAGAGAAGTGCAAATATGTAGAGACTATTCAGAAAACTAATCTTGAGTTAAATGTTTCACTGACATTGAGGTAAAATTTGAACTGTAATCTCAAAGTATTTCTTTTTATTCTGTCCTCAAAAGAGAAAAATAATTTTCATTCTACATAGTTTTCAGCTGAATGCTTTAAAACAAAGACAGTTTAGCAGCAAATGAAGGTTATCCACAGTTATATGAAAAATCCAAAGTCTGCAGAAGACAAATGAAGACAGATCTTTAAGGAACGCCGCTCCTGCAAAGATTTACCAAAGTTGTGGCTGTGTGAGCATTCACAGAAAAAGTTAGCAGCCTCTGCAGGATCAGGAGAATAACTCTGTAGCTAACGATTAGTATTTTCTCTTAAATATTCCTTTGCATTTTTGTTTCTTTTTAAGATGACCTGATCTCTCTGAACATTTTCTTCCAAAAACATAAAATGATGTCTGAAAGACTCCAGACCTGGCTATAAAATAGGTTTTTGGACACTGATTTCATTCTGCTGTTCTGCAAGTTTAGTAGAAGACCTTCTGAAGACTTTCAACTATTCCCAGAGTTTTGAGAGATAAGTTAGATTTTATTATTCTGACAGAAATCTCTCCGTACAGCAACCAATATGCATCTTTGGATAGTTTGTTCTGAAAAATAATTTTCTGTTTCACAAAGATATATCCCTCTTACTTGTTTCTGATTTTAATTTCTTTTCTTTTATGCATCCGGATAGTTCAGCACAATTCACCGCGCTTTCTTCAGCACGAAAAAGGTCAGACAATAGTTCTGATTCTTGAGGGAAACAGAAGTAGAGGAGACAGTCCAAGGCAATCCTTGAACATAGTTGTTAGAGTATGAATGAATCAGTAACCAAGAAGAAATAGAACAGAATTATCTGCAGCACTGAGAAGAAAAGTGCATGAAGGAGACGGAAATATCTTCTCAGCATGTATGCATGCACGTGATTCCATTACAGAAAAAAAAAAATCCAAATTTCTGCGTATCTGGTATAAGAAAACAGTGAGCTATGTAATTTCACAATAAATTCTGAAAGTCATTTTCAGGATATTTTTTTTTTTTTTTTTTTTGTATCTCTGTATAGGGATTGCACCTCGCTTCGTCTTCATAATGGTCCTCCTAACCTGGAACAAAACCTTACCACAGTAGGTAATGTGTTTTACAAGCACCACCTTACAATCTATAAATCACGTGCCTTTGAAACAGCCGTCAACACAGCGCAAAACTCTCTGCCTGGCTAACATGGCAGATGAATGCTTTAGCTACACAATACCCTTTAAAATACTAAGAAATGTTCTGGCATTTCTTTTTTCTTTGACCATTACTTTTTTTAGCAACTGATGTATTTGCAGACCCCGAGACTCCCTTCCAAGATACACAAAAATACAAGTCAAAGGTCAGCAGGAGGATGTAAAAATACCATTTAATCTTATCTGTGCAACACTTCATGTGGACTTATTTCACCATCTTCAGGCTCTCTTTGTTGAAAGACTAATTTATTTCTGAACAGACAGAAGAGATAATCAATTTGCAGCATGCATTGAGTAAAAGGTGCTACACTTACACATAACTTTATTCATATATAAGATTTGAGTAACACTTACGATACAACTTTTCATATTAAATAATAAAAAAATCAACGCAAAGCATATGATTCTTTTCTTACATGAAGTTTTCTAGTACTGTGTCACATTTAGTGCTTATTTGCTCCAAGTTTTAAAAAGTTTTGTTTTACAGAGTTAGACACGAAGTATCTTTTATTTGGGAATGTCTTCTATCCTGCTGTGCCTACATGAGTTACTGGGACACTTTTGTATTTTTCATTACTGTGTCAATTCACTATTCCATTTCTGCAGGGGCGTTGATAACAACTCTACACAGCTGTGCTAAATTACTGACTTTAATGTTGATTATTTTGCTCTCTTTTAGCATTTGCGGCTTGGGACTTCAGAAAGGTACTTTGTCTAATCAGAAAAAAATTTAAATTTCGAATTTTACTGCGTCCTCCATTACACAAAACCTCCCTGCAGCTCCAAATCAGGAGCCAGTAAATTCGGTATCTCTCCGAGACACTACAACAGAAAGTTTGCAAAGAATAACCCGGCTGAGCATTTCCACCGATAATGCAGAAACAAATTGCAGTTTCTGGAACAAATAATAAAACAGCCTCCGAAATAGGTCTGCCTGCGGAGAGCCCTCCCGTCTTGCTCGGGGAGC
The DNA here is from genome assembly GCF_000690835.1 of Fulmarus glacialis. Lineage (NCBI taxonomy): Eukaryota > Metazoa > Chordata > Aves > Procellariiformes > Procellariidae > Fulmarus > Fulmarus glacialis. The sequence continues at coordinate 419 of NW_009185589.1, read as the reverse complement.
GCTTTGATATGGTCGCTTTGTTTTAGGCCTCACACACGCACGCACACGCACGCGGGGAGAAAGTAGGGAAGCTCGGCAAAACTCGCCCTTCAAACCTGAAAGGACTTGGCTGCAGAATTTTAAAAAAGAAATTAAACAGTAGTAAATACAGGCGGGACAAAAGCCCCTTTCTCGTTGTGTAACGAACGTAATACTGATAGATTACTCCCCGGTTTCCATGGGGACCTTTTTGTTCCAACTTCAGATACCGATGATCAGGGCTGCACCAGGCACCTCCGTTCCCCGAACCGAACGGCGTGCCCGGGCGGGAAGCGGGGCGACGCTGTTCATTATCGATCGATTTCATTTATTTTTTTTTAAAAAAAAGGGTGATTACTTCTAATCCTTGAGGAACGGCGGCTGCTGGCAGGGCACAATTA
>NW_009185588.1:4838-9237 GCF_000690835.1 Fulmarus glacialis | reverse complement strand
GCTGCCAGGGCCTGCCCTGCCCTAAACAGGCGTCACCTCGCCGGTCCGCAGTACCGCGGCGTAATGCAGAACCCCAGTGGCATGCTGTACGGGCGTCACCTTGCCCGGCTGCTGTACTGCGGTGTCACACTGTACAGGCGTCACTAGGCGCAGTACCCCCGAGACAGGCGCTGCAGGCGCCACCTCGCCAGTCTGCTGTGCCCTGCGTAGCGCTGCACAGGGGTCACCCTGCTGCGTCTCGGGCAGCGCAGCACAGCCGTCACCTCGCCATGCTGCTACACGCTGCCTGTTGAACTGCTGCAAGTGACTTGGGGTGCTGCGGCATCGCAGCCGCAGCCACACTGTGTGGTTCCCCCCGGCTCATGCTGTGCTCCTCCAAGCAAAGCCCCGAGTTGTAGGGTGACGGCCTGCAGAGCCCTAGGCATGGCAATGCCCTGCAGTGGCAGCAGCACAAGGTGGGCACCCACTATTTCACATTTCTCTCTGATTTTCCCAGAGAATAGGTTTTCATTAAGAGAAATAGTAGGTTTTCCAGCACAGACAAGTGCAGGCACCTCAGCTGAAGGCTGCCCAGAGTCAAGGTCAGCAGTGGAAACGGGAGCTCTGCTGCCTGAGCAGCCATGCCCAGACCAGCTGCACTGAGCCCAGCGATTGGGACCAGTCCCCGGTTATTAGCTTCAAAGGTTGGGTGGGATGATGTGTTGACATTATCAAGTTGGAGCAAGTTTTTAATTATTGAAGCATAGTGCTTATCTTCTTCACTTGAAGATAAACCTTTTGCTTTTTTCTAGTCTACAAAAATACTAATAATTGATTTTCTTTGCCCTTTCCTTCAATTACGCTGTGCTCAGTCTCTTTTCCTTTGGCTGAATTGTGAATTGATCCCATTTCAAAAGTGAAATGATGGCAGTGGGCTTTATGTGCGAAGAGGCATTGACTTCTCACATATATAGCCAGTACAACTGGTCTCACTGAAAACTCAATGAGAAAAAATATCATGATAGCCGTAATCAACATTTTCTGCACTTGTCCTCAGAATTTGCAGCAATGCTTTCTGCTATTTGTTTTTCTGTTGGCAGTAGCCTTTGGCCATGTTTTGAGATTTAAAAAAAATCATAAGTGTGGTGGGTACTCTGAATTGCAAATACAGAGGTGTTTTTTTCTGTCTTCTGGATCATTGTTAAAACTTATGTGGGTACTATTTTAACAGGCTGTTCTGGGGTTTTGTACCTAATTGTGTAATTAGTCTCCTGTGAACTTTCAGCCTGTGTGTGATTACATTATGCAGATTAATTTAGCTTTGCAAAAATAAACATTGTGTTTAAAGGCTTTTAAATATACAAAATAAGCCCCAAACACCTTCGTCAAAATTTGCATGCAGTTGTGTAATTCCTACTTGTTTACTTGACTGTCTTATAGATAACAAACTTCTGCAATGAATTTGGCATTGATAAGTTACTGCTTTGAGTCCTTGAGAATTCAACCAGAAGAAATAGTCCACAATTCACAGAGGCTGGCCACATTTTCTTTATTTCATCTTGCAACTACCCTGGTCCAAAATGCTGCTGTCACTATCCTTAAAGGCCAGTAAACTAATGATTACAAAATCATACTTCAAGGAGGTTTTCTATAACCCTTTTTAGGGTGTCATTAAACTTGGAATTCATCTGGATTAAAACAGATACTAATTCCCATACTTAGCATTGACGGGAACTGGAATATATGGTAATTTTGATTTTTTTTGGAGTAACTGTAGCAGCTTGTGAAATGCTGTGACATACAGCAAATCTAAGGAACGGGAAAGGAAGAATACAGCCCTTTGCTTCTAATTTGTTGCTCATCTTAATAACATAGAAGAAAACTTCACTGTCAGATGGCTCAAGTGATGTGATTTGTGGATACCTCCCAAATTTCTAGCAGCCATATTCTTGCACAAAATCCACATCACTGTAACCATTCCCTCTAATGACTCCTGTACTTCTGTCTGGAGGACACCTGAAAAAATCTGGCAATTTTGTTGGCATTCTTATATGGGCCTTTCACAGTTCACAACATTTTTTTCAAATGATAGTTTGGGATAATTGCAAGTTTGCAGTGGCTGTTCTGTACATATTTTTCAGTGATAAAGCTATGTAGTCTAGAAATAACTTAAAGGCCTCTCCTCCCTGCAAAACACAGACTACAGAAGGTTTGTTGCTGCTATTGCAGTTTGAAGAACTTGGAAGATGGATAACTTCTTTCCAGTCCCCAAAACATTTGTTTCTGGTTTTGAACTGTTTGCTTCAGTCTTGGTTCCCTGCTCTTGAATGCAGAATGAGTGTCTTCTGTGCCCCAACATCCCTGTCCCCTCCCAGTTTATTAGTGAACCAGGCGCTGGGAACCTGAGGCTGAAGGCAGCAGAAGGTATATTAAAACACGCGAATTATGCCTCTCATTGACGAACTCTGTCTGAGTTTCCCCTACACAGTAGCATGTCTATCAGTTTCCTCCTGGGATCATGGAGATGGGATTTGCAGGAGTGAAAAATCTGACAAAAGATGAAATTAGATCCTTAATCCTGTAAACCAGGGACTGGCAACCTTTCATGTGTAAAATCAAAGACTCTTTTTTGCCTTTCTGAGCTAGAGGCCAAGGGTGCTTTCAGGAGCCCCAGTGAGCTGGCGGAAGCTGCCCCCCAGGAGGGAAGATTTTCCAGAGTTGCTGGTGGATGACACCTTCTTTTCTTCCAAGGCAAACAGAACCAGGGGCTGGCTGCTGTGGCCACTCATAGTCTCTCCAGCTCTGCGTCGTCCTGCTGCCTTGCACTGTTCACACCAGCGTTAAATGGCCACGAGTGCCATTTCAGAAAAGTCCCTGCTACCCTTCAGTGTTTCAGCTACCACGATGTCTTTGTAGGTTGGACAGCACTTTGGTTATGAGGACAAAAGTCCACCTACCTTAACGATTTATCACTATCGCTGGGAAAGCTCTTAGAACAGGATAATCTCAGAGATTTGATTGAGGAGAAGCTCTTAATGCACCAAAGTCTTAGTTAAACAAAGCCAAAAAGCCTGCTCATGATTCCTCAGCCATAGCTTGTCTATTAGCAGCTTGCATTGCTATTAACTGAAGAAGACAGGACAAGGAGAACCAGCTTTGAAGGGGGAGATGTTTATCTGGTTCTTGGCCTAAATGGGTTGAAGGGAGAGACTGTGTGGTTGAAAACTATTAGCCTGTGAGTCAGGTTGTCTGTCAAAGGACGCTCAGGAAAATGATCACAGCCTAAGTGAAGTTTGGATGTGAAAGTGCATTGGAGTATCTCAACTCTTGTGTGGACACCCTTATTCAGAATTAAAGCGCATAATTCCAGTTGGCTTGCTTCATTCCGAAAGCAAAATATAATAAATTGAATTATCTACTTCCAATCTAAAGAATTTTATTTAATTTTCCTGTGGTTTACAATGTGGACAAGCATGAGTTGGTTTTGGTAGCAGAAATAACAAGCTTATAGCCTGAGCTGCTGTATTCCCTCATGTTTTGGAAATTGTGAAGTAAATTACTGTCCAACTAAGAAGAACCTGAAAGCACACAAATGGCAGAGCCTCCTTTTTTATTTACCTGATTCTATGGAGATACATTTACTCAGAAATACTTCTTGTGTTTCATGGCCTGAGAATGTATTTTCCAGGAAGTTTTAAGCAGCGCATTAACACCATCAAATTTCATGGTGATGTCAATCAAGACAAGTTGACCTTGTCCCTCGCTTGGCACATTCCTGCATACAATTGCCACTCAGTTACCACCAGCCACTTAATCAAGGACACATATTCATGCAGAAAGCCTGTGGCTGAGTGTTGTTTTTCCTTTTGCCATGTGATTGCACTGCCTCAGAGCCGGTTCTGTCAATGAATGGCACTTGTTAGGAGTAACACAAGGCTCTGCCCTTTGCCTTGGTGGCTGAAATAAAAGTAGAAGCAGGAAAAAAAGTGGAGGCCAAAAAGGGGTAGGAGGCAGAAAGAGCAGTAGAGGTGGAGAAGGGGTGGGAGGGTGAATAGGAAAGTAGAGGCTGAAAAGGGGAGGGAGGCTGAAAGAAAAGTGGATGCCAAAAAGGGGTGGGAGGCCTCAGAGTGGTGTGAGGACAAAAGGGAGTGGGAGGTCAAAAAAAGATGGGAGGCCAAAAGGGAAGTAGAGGCCAAAAAGATGTGGGAGAACAAAAAGTGGTGTGAGAACAAGAAGTGGTGGGAGGCCGAAAAGGGATGTAGAGGTTGAGAAAAAGTTAGGGCTGAAAAGGGGTGGGAGGCCAAAAAGGAGTCAGCAGCTCTTGGCGCTGGGACTCCGAGCGCACGACGTACACCAGCCTCACAAATGTCTTGATGAGGCTGCTTAGCACCTGGAAGCTGCTTGTGATGGTGGGTAGGAC
>NW_009185588.1:4409-4807 GCF_000690835.1 Fulmarus glacialis | reverse complement strand
GTCCGGCTGTGCGGCGGCAGGACCCCTGACTCTTTGAACTTGAGGGCGAGCTCTTGCTTGTACTCAGACAGCTGGGAGATGTAGGGTTTGCAGTCCCAGACGTCAGGGCTCACCACACACTGCCTCGGGATAGTCAGGAGCTCATTGGTGTCCAGCTGCATTTGCAGAAACCCATTGGGAAAGCTGTAGGCATGGCCTCGAAGGGTATTGATCTTTGCCAAGCTCCCCTCAAAACTGGAGGTCCTTAAATCTATTTCCTGGGTCTGACTGTTACTGGGACTGCTGCAGGCTGTTGCGTCGGGAGCTGTAGTGCGGCCCCGCCCCCGCCCGACCATGTCTCCTAGTTGCTGAACTTCTTTGTAACCACCTTCCCCAGCTTCAGACCAAGGTGGTCAGTG
>NW_009185588.1:0-4362 GCF_000690835.1 Fulmarus glacialis | reverse complement strand
GTATTAGGCATGATGAGGGCGGCAATGGTGCCGTCCTCCTCCTCCACGCTCTGCCTCACACTGCAACCGGCTGCTGCATGGCGACCCACCCGCCTCCTGCACAGGGATGTGGCACGGTGAGCGAAGGCCACGCTGCCTCACACCTACCTCGTCATCTTACCCCTTCCCGCCAGCCGCACGAGCCCTTTATAGTCTCCTTGCCCCCATGGACACACCTCAGCGCACTTCCCATTGGCTCAGTGGCAGGGGCGGGGGGGCGGGGGCGGCGCGCTGGTGTGCGTGGCTCAGAGGTCTCCCTCCTGCCCCGCCCACCACCTAAACAATGGCCCCTGGTGGCAGGGAGGCAGGGAGGCGTGCATGGCTGCTTGCTAGCCCCTCCAGGGGGTGGGGCACAGGGCAGGAGGAGGCCTGTGATTGGTCGTCGCCTGGCTGCCTGGCCTGCAATTGGTCAGGGTGGCCACGGCCAAAGGCCAGAAGAAAAGTAGAGGCCGAGAAGTGGTGGGAGGCTGGAGAGGGCTGGGGGGCTGAAAGGAGAGTAGAGGCTGAGAAAAATTTAAGGCGTAAGAAGGGTGGGAGGCTGAAAAGGGGTGCAAGGCCGAGAAGGGCTGCATCTCCAGTGTTAGGACCTTCTGGATTTCACTGCCCTCCCCTGACTCTCAATGAACACTTCAGAGACCTGAGGTTCTTCTGTGTGGGGGCAGAAAAACCAACCTTCACTTCTGGGAGCAGTTCTACTGGCTGCCCACTTTCTCCCACTTCTCTGTCTCTATCATTTGTTTTGCAGGGATTATTTTTAGCTAGATCCTCTCTTTGCTACTCAAAGCCACTCGGATGCAATAAGAACTGTCTCGGTTCGAATTTTTACTGACTCTACAAGAACCCCTTACTCTTTCCTTTGTAGAGGAAGACCGCTTTATCACAGGTATCCCACTGGGTCTGATGGGTTGTATTTAAGAATGAAGCTCACCCATAGCACTGTAAGCACTACCAGAGTTACACAGGATGTAGCTGAACCAGAGCATATCCACCAGGAAAAAGCACACCATTTGTCAGGAAAAGGAGAAAACTTTGGAAAATAAATGGTATTTTCAAGTCTCCACCAGAAACGATACGGAATTAGGGATGAAAAGCTCTTTAAAGGATCCTGACTGGTCCCTTTGTGTTCCTCATCTTTCTACTCAGCTTTTTTACTGTGCCTTTCTAAGGAGCCAGTTAAAAGTATGAGGATGGAGTCCTGTTGCTCTAACAAGAGATGAATATTCATTAGATTCAGTATTTCCAAGGTGCTTTTCAAAAGTGGGATTTAGTGGAGCATTATAAAGTGTCCTGGACTGTGTGTGTAGACCCGGTGCACGTCCCCAGCCCTTTCATCTCCAGAGCCCTTGGTACGTGCAACAAACCTCAGAGAGGCAGCCCTGGGACTTCTGCCACTTTGAACACAGCATGTTTGCTTTTTAATGACTTTATAGTCCAGCTGCAGAAAACACCCTCCCTGTGCACTCTGTATCTGGGGGGCAGGTGACAGCAAGGGGCACCATCTCAGCTGGGCTGGAAGGTTGTGCAGTGGCTGCAGTGGGATGAGGCATGTGTAGGTTCCTCGTCTGCTCATGCCCTGACACAGAATTACGTAGCCTGACACAAAAACCATTGGAAAAGTTTCCTATCATGTGTACGGGCTGTTTTCATATACACTAAATAAAGTTGGGTGATGTAAATAAGTCTTCCCTGGCAGACTTCTCCCATGTCCAATCAAAGCCTGGGTCTCCCAGCCAGCTCCACTGTGTCTGCCTACGCGAGGAATTTGTTAGGATGTTTTACACAGGAATCCAGACACTGTGCTTTAAATGAGGATAAAATTTAGACATTACTCATTTCTATTTGACTGTCAGCTCCCTTGGGTGTGATGAAAGCAGCAGTGGGTCCCAGCTATTCAGCTCGCCCCGCTGTTGTATCTGGGGCTGCTGCGATTCCTGTGTAGTGTTGCCAGAACCTTGGAGAGGATGGAAATCCCGACAAGAGAATGCGGCCGCTACGCCGTGGGGATTAGAGTTCAAAGTGCTTTAAACCATGGTGCCCAGTTGTTGTCTCCAGCTGACAATGACCAGCAAAGTTCACAGAGACACAAGCAATTTTATCCAAACCTATCTCGGGACTACTGCTTGAGGTCTGCTAATTTTCCAGCTGCTGCTTTTGACACTTTAATGCCTGAAAGCCAGGTCTTCTGTTTTTCTCATGTGTATTCGAGGGACAAGCGATGGCCCAATTTTTGTTCCTTTTCTATCCATTGGCACTCATACAGCCCTGGTGAGGACTCCTTGGGAGTGGACATAATTTAGAGAAGATTAAGAGAGGGAGCAGACTATGGGAGTGCAATGACATCAGATGATCACAAATGCATGTTGTGGCTGAGCAATGCTCATGGGAGCCGTGAAGGACCTGGAGGAAATCTGTGCCAGCTGTAATGCTACAGCAAAAAACTCAGGGCGAAGGCAGTATGAGAAGGGCAGTTACCGCTGGCACTGCTCTGAGAGGGTGCTAAAGGGCAGGTGAACACAACCTGCCATGCTCAGGCAGATTGCTCTGGTGGGAGGGGATGGAGAAAAATTGATTTATCTTTACGCACACGCACCTGCAAAACAATATTGTCCTTTTCCGAGAACTGTATACTTTTGCTTTAACTTGTTGGGGGACAGTGGCTTCAATCTGAAGAGATGCTGATGCTGAATGAGAACAAGGCAGTCTGCAGGTAGATAAACTAGATGGACAGTGAAATGGGAACTAGATTTGGAAAAAAAAATATTTACTTTTAATTCTCTGTGCTGTGTAACTGAGATGCAGTTTTTTGAAAAATTTGTGATTCAAAAACATTAACTAGAACATTTTACCTGGATCATTTCCTTTCAGAGTATTTACAAGTGCTCAACAGAGTGAGGCCGCAGGGACAGCACCTAAAACATGAGTACAGCAATAATAAAGACAAGGCTTCATCATCCTTCTCAGGTATGTACCAGTATAGCTCCTCCTTTCACACAGGGACATTTGACTGATCCTGGAGCACCTGTTGCCACCGCTGTACAAATAATAACAGTGTGCTGTGAAGAAATAATTCCTTTCTGATGGGGTGCTGATTGCCCACTAGATGGTACTAAGCATTGACTCTGAAATTGCTGATTAAACTGCCTGCTGTCAATAATATTTTCATGCCTGGGGGGTTGTTAGAAAACCTCTTGGCTTTTCCATTTTTTGATCCATACCCAGCTTTATAAATAGGTAGGTTTTGTTCCATTCAGTGTCATCGTTAGTTAGTTCAGGATGGGAAATGGTGTGATGCAGATTAAAATAACGAGCCTGGAGGCACAGAGAACGTGTGTGAGTCTTTGCTGCTGCCTTTGCTTTAGACAACACATTCAACCCCCATACAGAGAATGATCCAGTTCCTAAGTTTTTTTGTGTTGGATCTTTATCAATCAGACTTGGCTTTTTTAGTTCCTGGAGTCTTTGGGGCACACAGAGGGCACACATCAATGCCTTCCTCCCTGATAAATAGAGAGTGGTTCATTGTGCCAGGCAAAACATGTCCCCAGAGGGAATGGGATATTGGAAACGTCATCTGTAGCTAGGAAACTGTTTGCCTTGCTCAGATTTCTCCTCTGGTCTGGCATTATGCTTTTGCTGGGCTTTCCTCTGCAGACACACCTGAGCAGTCCTGCAGGGCAGCTGAACCATCAGGGCATTGATGGCAGGTCACACGCCATCACCTCTTCCCAGGCAAAAGAGCAAATGCCAGGCAGAGGCTGAGACTGGAGCTGGTCAGTGGGTGTCAACTTGGCTCATCCGAAAGGGATCAGGCAGGAATCTGCTAACAGAGGGGGGTTAAAGCATGTCCCAGCTCTCCCCTGTGTTAGGGGCAGGAGGGTGTCCTGCGGGTACCAGGAGGACCACACTGGCCCCAGCACAGCTGCAGTACCCAGCGCCAGTGGTGAACGGGTGAGTGCCACTGGAGGTGTTCCCCTCCTGGAGGGGAATTAAGCCAAAACGCCCATTAACAACACAAAACTGTGCCAAGTCAAACAGTTCATTTCAAACCTGCATTTTCGCTGCTTCATGGCTTCCTTCATAGCCTGGTACTTAACTGCTGTGGAGTCCAGTGACATTGTGGAGACCTTAAGTCCTTCCAAGACGAAGATAAGTACATTTCTATAGCAACAAAAATAGGGGGTTTTGCTTACGAACGGTTAGCTCTTTTGTACAGCTAACAATAGCCACATTTCCACAAAGTTATTAAAAAAAGACACAAATGCTATTTTGGATATTAAGATTAATATATTTAATCTTTCTTGTTTGTAAAACAAGACATAAATT
>NW_009185587.1:0-24465 GCF_000690835.1 Fulmarus glacialis | reverse complement strand
TATTTTTATTTATATTTATTTAAAGGTAAAATAAAATTGTCATGAACTTTGCAATATTAGGACTATTAATCAGAACACTGACCATCTAACAAAGAAATTAGGATCCAGCATTTCTTGCGTGGTTATAGTATTTAGGAGATGATTTTATTCCATATTCCGTTCATAAGACTAATCTTTCAATGTCTGTTTGGACCTTAAAAACCACATCTAGTCTTTTGCTTGTTAAAATCACCCGTGAGATAACTGATTGCAGTAATACTTGTATGAGAATAAAGACTCGCTGTTCCTGGTGCTTGATGTTGCATTGAACCCATATGGCTTTAGAAAGTAGTATCTTTTATTTGCTGATGTAGTGTTCTTTTTAAAAATACATATAGACATATGACCCACCTCAAATAAGGAGTGAGAGAAAATTGATGGCAAAATGGCAAACTTAACTTAAAATCCAAATTTTGGTAATTTCTGTGATGCTTGGCTGAACAGAAAGCAAGATTTTTTTTTTTTCTTTTTTTTTTAAGTTGCAAATATCTGTGTTTCAGAGACAGATATTTATTTATAGCAGGAGCCCTACTGCTAGAGAAACTACTGTATGAATCTTTCAGGCAAGTGCTGCATTTTGTAGCTCTGTTTTTTATGAGAGCCTATTGTCAGTTCTGCTTCCAGAAAACTTGGTTACAGCTTTTTTTATTTATAGATGCTGAACCCATCCCAGAAGGCTTTTATCTATTCCAATTTCTGTTATTTCTAAAGCACTCTTCAAGCTGCCATCTGGTAGCAGGTACAAAGCTAAAGGTTGCGCTATTCAGCTGCTAAAGGGCTTTGAAAGCACTGTACTGAACATTCCAGTCCAAATAGGAATATGCATGTCAATATTCAGTATTGAATGGCTGCTTTTATTTATTTCTGCAAGCTGATACGCATGTGCATGTCAATGGATTATCTTGGTTTTTTTCCTTACGTTATACTGTCTTCCCTTTTGCTGAGCACGTATTCAAATTTGCTTCTGTTCTCTGAAAGAAGATACGTATCTACTACATCTGTCTAGTACACTCTGCTAGAACTGAAGCAGGTTTATGGAACTAAAAAACAGTTCTTGACGGTATGCATGAGAGTAAAAATTGCCTCCTTTTAATGTTGAAATGAAATTATGTTTTGCATTGAAGTGGTGATAGCAGGGGTTCAATAAAAAGGTAATAAAAAAGCCTCTGTTCATTTCCATTGTGGCTAGCGTTATGAGTTACTAATAGGATACTAATTGCTATGATCAAGGACAAAAAAAATTCTGTTTCATAATTAAAAATTAAATTCAGCGGAGTTGTAGAGATTGGTCTGTGCCGCACTGTTGGATTTGAAGCCTGGGGAAGCACTGTCAGTTAATTGCTCTTAATAAAGCACTAACCTTCTCTGTATTTTATATAAACAAAAAGCTTGTGGACTAGATGTGTTACACTTAGGGTAGATTCTTTTTTAAATGGCTGTAAAGTTATAACATCATAAAATTTAAATTAATTTATTATAACAAAGTTGTGCTGCTTATATCCCTGCAGCTGGAACTTCTGTTTGTGTGAATGGTGAAGATGTGAAACTAGTGTTTTGCCTAAGCTGTGATCTTGCCATGCGTCTCCTTTTTCTTGTTTTTATTGAGTTTAGTTTTCTCCACCTGGAGGACTTTGTGTAATGAGGATCACAGGGTGAGAGAACTTCCCATGTTTTGAAAGGACTTTGCTCTTCCATGCCAGTGGTACAGAACTGGAGTTCAATGTGAATTTACAAAGCAACATATTAATCTTTCAAGACAATTTGTCCCTCCAGCAAACCCAGCAACCTTTAAAAGCTTTTGGTTTGAGAGGGTAGGAATATAGCATTCAGTTTAGGTGTTTATTCTCCTTCTTTCCAAAGCAGAAATATTTCACACTTTGCGGTCTTTCATGAAAGTACAGCCAACAAATGATCTTGCCACAGCAAAGGGTTTTTATAAGGTACAACAAGTAAAGACTGATGACTCTAATTTTTTTGCTGTTTAAAACCTGCTTTCTGTTCATTTTGGTTAGTATTTCAGGAATTTCTGTTCTCTTGCTTGTTTTTTTTCTAGAAGGCAATCTCCCTTTCATCAGATTCAACTTCTGCAAGCAGCAGTTCTTGGGGGCCAAGCTCTGCTCTTAGTAACAAGCGGCGGACACGGATGCTAAACAAAGGTATCCAAGCAGGTGAGTTGTTGAATTCCAGACTTGTTTTTTCTGTATTTGCTTCTGCCTTTCATCTCTTTGGAAACCGTTCTCCAAAGTCTGTTGCATGTTTCTGGTGATGGGTATGTACAAGCAGCATTCTTCAAATTCACTTCAAATGCTTTTAGAGAAAGATGTTATGTTCTAATTAAAATGAGCCATTTCATTTCCTTTCTCGGTCTGCTTGAGTAGTAGCCAGTTTTCTCACTTACTTGTAAGTTTTATTAACCTAAGCTTCTGATCCATTTCAATAGTAAAGGTGGACTAACTGTATTTTTTTTAATACATTGTTTTCTCTGCAAGACATCTGTTACTCACAGAATGTATTTTGTAGGCATATGCTATTTCAGAAGGCAACTGCAGTGTTTCGTATTCTTCTTGGTAATATTTTGGATGTTATATTCTATGTAAAACATAAACCGATCCTGGACTGGTACAGTTCTGCAATTATCAGTTTCTCCATTGCTTTCATTTACACGCCAAGTTTCCATCATAAGATTGAGTAATGGCTTTTATTCATCAGACATATCAATTATTTATTACTACTTTTTTTTCGTGTGCAAGTGGGTTGAATCAGAAAAGTATTTTCATGGCTTGTTTTCAAGATCATGTTAATGACTTTTTGAATGTTAGTTGACACCTTCCACTTCATATGTTCCTGTTAAACATTTGTAGTGGTGTGGGCAAACCAATCTTCTATTGCTAAAACATAGCTTTGGATGAGACGCACTGGGTAAACTGTCAGGTCCAGAAAAACCTGCAGTTCCATTGTCCAAAATGTAACTGTACATTGACCATTGTGTCTTTCAGCAGCAGATATGAAGTTGACTCTTCAGAAAGTCAACTCAGGTCCCCAGCAAGGGGCATAGTTGGTTCAAGTTTAATTCCCCCCCCCATATATATATATATATACATACACACAGACACAGACACACACACACACATATATATATGCTTGTTTTGCTTGGGGTACTTGGTTTACACCACTTTAATGTTACTCAGATTATCATATAGTAACAATCCTGAGTCACTGTAAACTCTCCTTGAATTGGAAGTGGGAATATAAAAGATTTTGCCTTTTGAAGGTGGGATAAAGAAAGTGATCCTTCAGCTTCAAAGTGAAAGTTGAGTGTCACCCCCTGAACTATGCATGTGACACGTGCTGATGTTAACGTACTTCCAGCTGCTTTGGAACAAGATGTTACTGCTTCATTTTCAACTACAGGAGACTTGGAGATTGTGAACAGTGCAACAAAGAAAAACACTCGAGATGTTGGTGTGACTTTTCCTACCCCAAGATCTAGCCAGCCAAATCAACGGCCACAGGAACCCTGGCATTGTGTTGATGGTATTTTTGGAGAGTCAGATGGTATGGTCACAGATCATCAGGCAGCAGGAAGCAAGAGTAAGCAGAAGGGACAGCCAGGCAATTTTTTCGTGGAGAAAAGGACGAAAAGGAGCAGGCTGCACTTACCACAAGGTCAGTCCAAAATACGCTTTCTCTGCAGACCAGAAAAGCTGTACATCCCAACAGCAACCAGCAAAATATGTGAGGAGAATTAGCTAAGACACAGAGTAGTCTGTCACTAGTACAATCAGTTCTTACTCTGTTTTAAATCAATGAATTTTAAACAAAACCACTATGTCAAGTGAGCTCTCTAGTGCTCTATTGTGATGGCATTTTCAATCAAGCTGTTAGATGCAACCTAGCCGCTACAGGTAGTAAATAGGAAGCAATGAATAAGGCAAGGAAAGATGAATGAGATGGGAGTCATGTAGATACTTAATTTTGATTTTCAAGGTATAAAAGGTTCTGTTAAGCTCTGAGTAACTGGTCACTATAAGTAGTACTTACTGTTTCATGTACTGAGGCTTCAAAGAACCAAGTGTTTTTTTCAGGAGTACTTGAGGGAAGATTGTGGTACCAGAAGAGCTAGACTCATCTCCCTCTTTTAGCTAGAGTTGCATTTATGGGCTGATGGTGTAGCCTCCTGACTGTGGTTTTTTTTTTTTTTTTTTTTTAATTTCCCGTCAGTCTTCACAATGTCATGATTAAATGTTTAAAAATGTTTTCCTTAGTCATCGTTGTTGTTGTAGGGACAAATCATTCCCTCTCATACCGGTTTAATTTAGAAGATTTAGAATATCTGCTCAGAGTACTAGCTGATGTATTTAAATCCCATTATGTATGTAAACTGTGAGTAATCTAATTCTTGTATACATATTTAACATTTGGAAGATGTAAAGCATTTGATCTTCAAAAATATCTATAAAAAGCCATAGGGCTTAGGACAGCACAGAGGCTCCTTAAAAATGTGTAATTGCTGATAAATAACTATTCTTTCTGTACAGAGAGAAACTTGCAAACTAAGCCATTTTGTGCTTTTTCAAAAGTGTTGTTTGATAAAGACTTGGTGGTTTTCTGACACTTGGCAGAGGAATTCTTTTGAAACTGCCGAAGGTCTCTGATCCAGAGTCCCACTGTTATTAAACTGAAGTGAGTGTTTATTGCAGTGTTAGGCCACTGATTGGATTTAGCTAAGACCTTGGGCATTGTTGTGGTTTAACCACAGCCAGCAACTAAGCACTGCACAGCTATTCGCTCACTCTCCCCCGGTGGGATGGGGGAGAGAATTGGAAGAGTAAAAGTAAGAAAACTCATGAGTTGAGAAAAAAATGGCTTAACAGGTAAAGCAAAAGCCGCACACACAAGCAAAGCAAAATAAGGAATTAATTTACAACTTCCCGTGGGCAGGCAGGTGTTCAGCTATCTCCAGGAAGTCAGGGCTCCATCACGCGTAACGGTGACTTGGGAAGACAAACGCCATCACTCCGAACGTCCCCCCCCCTTCCTTCTTCCCCCTAGTTTTATTGCTGAGCATGGTGTCATATGGTATGGAATATCCCTCTGGTCACGGCTGCGTCCCCTCCCAACTTCTTGTGCACCCCCAGCCTACTCGCTGGTGGGGTGGGGTGAGAAGCAGAAGAGGCCTTGGCTCTGTGTAAGCACTGCTCAGCAGCAACGAAAACATCCCTGTGTTATCAACAGTTTCCAGCACAAATCCAAAACATAGCCCCATGCTCGCTACTATGAAGAAAATTAAATCTGTCCCAGTCAAAACCAGCACGGGCATAAAGGGCCATAAATGGGGGTGGAAAATAGGCACATGTATTGTCTACAAATCTTTATTCTCTTCTATTGTCTTTTAACAGGGATTTCATGGTTCGTCCAAGCAGAAGACTTGAAATCTGAATCTAGGAAAGAAAACCATTCCAATTCCTTTTCTGGTCCTGGTCCCTCTTGGTTTGAACCGTTGACCAGCACAAAGCCTTGGAGAGAGCCTCTCCGAGAGAAGAACTGGCAAGAGCAGCAGCACAGTAACATGATTCAGCCAGCAGTTCCAGAAAGAGATGCTGAGAACAGGTCCTCGTGGCCGTTCGTGAAGCTTACGCTACAGGTAAAGGCACGCTGCGCTGTAAGGCCACTGAGATCTTGGTAGGATTTCAGGAGTCACGCTGAATCTTGTGGAAACACTTTTTTTTTGTCCTTTTTTTTTATTATTTCACCTTTATAATCACTGGAAGTCAACATGTTACAGACTGCTCCTGCTTAAAAAACAACAACAACAACAAAAAACAAAAAAACCCCAAAACCCAAAAAAACCCAAACAAAAAAAACCAAACCCCCAAACCAAGAAACCCAACAAATTCATCAGTCCTTTTTGCTTATAGTAATCTGGCCTTCCACAATATACTAATCTATTTGAATTGATCTAATATTTTAGGGCTTAAATCATTTGGCTCTAGGAACTAGAGGGAATGTAGCTGACATAATATCAAGTCATACTTGCTTCCATGCAGAAATAATACTGCATGATGTACATAGTATGTGATTAAAATGGGCTTTAATTTATACAGTGGAAACCGTATGTGTGTGTACATACATACACATGCATATACGGTATACACTTCAGATCAGATGTGATCACTCTAAATATCTGTGGAAAAAATACAGATGTAGTGTGCAAAAATATTTTTGAAAGAGATCATCCACAGCAAGTGAAATGTAAATTAGGAAGTGCTAACTAAAGTGCACTTCTGAAGTTTCTTTAAGTTCAGTTGCATCTGCTCATGTGCTCAGAGACTGCTCTGTGGTGGAAATTGAAGTGTGGCAAACGGAGGTATTAGGAGATCGCTTTTAAAATTCCACTTCTGATCCAAAATGAATTGCTAATGTTGATGTGCCCACTGATTTATAGCAAGGGAGACTAATAAGTTACAGAATCTTCTATGGACTCAACTTTGTGAACTTTGCTATGCTTTTTTAAGACGAGATTTGTGTCCTTTTTGCTAATTATTGTAGTGTTTTGTTTTTTTTTTTTTCCTGGCCAGTTGGTTGTTGACAAATAGCTTGTTAAACAAGGTCTCTGAGGATCTACCCAGCATTAAGGATACAACATTTTGTATGTTATACCAAATACTACTTTGATGGGATTTTTTTTCCATGCTTTGGTAATGGTGTTAGATATTTTGATTATTCCCTTCCAGCTGTAGGGAGACAGTCTGGCCACTTCAGACTTTGTTTTGTGTCATCCCATCTTAGGAGGCTCTTGCAGTGCATCGCCCTGATTTCATCTCCCGCTCTGGAGAGCGTGTGAAGCATCTGAAGCTTGTAATGGAGGAAAGGAGGATACAGAGCGTACTGCAGTCCGAAAGACAAGAGCTATTTAATCCTCCGGAGAAGAGAAAGGGCTACAGAAATGCAAGTCACATGCTGTCCAACACAGGTACCTTCATCGTTCTGCTCTTTATGTTCTATAGGAATTAATAAATTTCCACCTTACACTTAAGGGTGTGTGTATTTTCAATAAAAGTACTACAATTATTTAACATTATTGTCTGTTAGAATCCGTAACTTACAAAGGAGTCATATTGTTGCAGTAGTATTCTTTGTGAGAAGTAGTCGTGTTCACCATTCCCTTATCTCAAAATTTTCCATTTAGGTTTTCTGATTAGAGGAAAGAGAAGAACAATTCCAAAGAGTGAAATGGTTCAAAGATCTAAACGGTAAGGTTAAGAAAATTTTGTTTCAGGTAGATAAGTGACCTGAGTAGGAAAGATGGATGAATTGTATCTGCAGTCAAAGAATTGGGTGTCGGGGATAACTCAGCTTTTTCAATGCAAGATGTAGGCACCTTATCAGAGGGAGAAAGCACCTATTTAGAGAATCCGAGAAAAAAAATCATTTTGGAAAAATGATTTCTGTAACTAAACCAGGGTATTCTGCTGCAGTATCTACCACCCAAGCACTACAGCAAACTGTGCAAATACTAGATCCCAAAAAGAGAGGAAATTTAGCGTGTGGGCCACTAGGGCATCTGTATAGTTTTAAACATTAACAAACTAGGTAATTGGTGCAGGAAGTGAGGCATCATTTCACCAAATGAAAGTAGCTTTGTGTAAGAAATAATTACCCACAAAGGAATACAGAGGCTTTTACCCGTGAAGAAAACCGCGTTAGGATAGATTTTGCCTTATTTTTGACTCAAGTAATTCATATATAAAATGCACAGCACACTAACAATGTATTAAACGTTTGGAATACCTATGCTACAGAGAGAGCATGTGAAGGTATAATAAAAAATGGAGTTTATTGCAGCTAGATTCTGAAATGGTAGCAGGGTCAAGAGGAGGTCGTTTAGAAGAGTACCGGTTGAGAAACAGCATAAATACATAAAAGTAAATTAGAGACTCATGAAGTCATCTCTGATAACTTGTAAAGTTACATAAAAATACAATGATACTGTAAGTTATTTAGAGTCAAAACAAAACAAAGGTCAAGAGTGTACCTTGAAGCAAGGGATATTTTAAGTAGTTGGGATTTCAGCGTATATGCAAGTGCTTTGTTGCATTGAAGTCTTGGAATGTACATGCTACATGAAGGGAAGGGTTTGTCCTGTGTGAAAGGGACAATGCTGTGGGCCAGGACTGTGTCACAGCATTTTCATCGGTAGTAGCAATGAGATGGAGCACACCTCAACAGGTTGTCACACTGAATTGGGAGGACCAGTCAGTATGCTGGAGAGCAGGTCTGCAGTTTCTAGAGATCTCTGCAGGCTGGAGGAAAGGGCTAAGAGGAATCTCATGAAGTTCAACAATGACAAATACCAAGTTTCTCCTTGGGAGAGAAACCCCACCCAAGGACACCTCCCTTGGCAGTGTCTGAGGACAGACTACCTGTGGAGTGGCCCTTCAGAGAAGGGCCTTGGGGGTCTGACAGCTTGTGGACAGCAAATTGAACATGAGTTGGCAGTGCGCTCTTGCAGTGATGAAGGCCAGCTACACACCGCATTTCATGCAGGTGGAGGGAAGTGGATATTCGCTCTGCTTGGCACGCGTGGGACCACAGCTGGATCCTCTCTCCTGTTCTGGGCTGCTGGGACAACAGAGAGGTCAACAAAGTGGCCTGAGTCTGGAGGAAGCCACCAAGACTTTTCTTGGCGGTGCACGGTGACAGGACAAGCAGCAGTGGTGATGTGTTACAGTAAGGAGAAATTCTAGCCAGAGACAAGGAAATGGGTTTTTCACGAGGAGGGTGGTGAAGTGCTGGACCAGGGCCCACAGAGGTGGTAGAATCTGCATCCTTGGAAGTAGTCCCAAGTTGACAGGATGAGGCCTGAGCAACCTGATCTAGCCTTGAAGTTAGCCCTGCTTCGAGCAGGAGGTTGGACTAGGTGACCTCCAGAGGTCCCCTTCAACCTAAGTGACACTGCGATTCTACAAAACATCTACTGGAATATTCAATATATAAAATAAACCCCTTGATATATATGATGGGAAAGTCCAAAAAGAATGTTTTCAATAGCCTTTGGCATTTAAAAGTATTTTTAGGGCATTAATAGAGAGGTGGCAGAAGTAGTAAATATGGCCGTTCCCCAAGGAATGCATCCCGGTATGTCTTGGCTGAAGTAGAAGGATTTGCGTTTGGGTCACTTGGACTGTGAGATCGATGTATCTGAACTCATGTATTTTCAGAAACTCTGATTTCATAATAACCGAAGTCAGCAGGACTTCTATGGAGACTGATTCAGGCAGTCACACTTGGTGACTTTTTTTTGTTCTTCCTGCTGTCATACTCCAGCTCTTGGCTGAAGCTGAGAAGTAATTTATTCTGTACCATTCTTCTGAAATCCACACCTATAATGAGTGCAAAAGCTTTTTCTTTTTCTCTGTGAGGGAATAAATGGAATTTCTCATGGCAAATTAGCCAGAGGTAATGAAAACAATTTTCAATGATTTTACGTACAATTCTGCATTGCCCATTTCTTGCTCTAAACTCTTCATGGTGGGATGATTTGTGAGGGGTAAATCTTGATCTTTCTTTGAGGGGAGATCTAGAATGGCAAAAGCCTTTAGAGAATGGTGAGATGGTAGTAAAGCAAAACCCCAAATCTTGGAGGTATCCCTACCCCCATCCACTAACACATGCATAGACCTAGCACCCTCTGCTGCCTTCGAGCAAAGCATAAGAGGAGTGAAGTAAGCATCTAAATGTGATTTATTTCCTCTTTTCTGTAGTGGTAATGTGGGTAGTGACATTTTTAGAAAAGATGACCTCCTAAGAGCAGCTGCAGAGAGAATAGGAAAATAGGGATACGCAGGAAGGTAGGTCACTAGAAGGAGTGCAGTTGCTTTTTTTTTTTTCCCCGCCCCTTCTTTTTTTTGGTGTTGGATGTGTATTTGCTTGCTCATCAATTACACTGTGAAATCTGATGGATTGGTAAATACACTTGTGTGGGGGACTGTAGAAGCTACAAATGTGTATGGCTTTCCTTAGCTGATGCTGGTGAATTAGACAGGAGATAAAATTCAGTACTAATTGAGATTTGGATTTGATCTTTGCTTTCTTGATTCTGCCTGCTTAGTTATGCCTTATCATACAGCTTCCTATTGCTTTGTTTTCCAGCTAACTTCTTGTCCTTCTCTCCTTTGAAACATACAAGTGACACCTAACTTGTATTGACTAAATAGCAGATGGGTGCAAACCGATACACATTTGCCTCCCTCTCTTCTCTTGCCGGTCTGAAGTATTACTTATTTTCCTGCTGGAATTAGTACCAAGACAACTGTCAAAGATGCCCCTCCTGGCTGGTGGGCTGTATTGATTTGCAGTGTTCAAAATGGAGTGTGTTGAAGTACTTTCAGATAATATGAGTTGAAGGCATAGATGTGTTTAAAAATATTTGAAGTGCCAATAGTAATTATGCAAAGACGTTATACTGACATAAGAATGAAGCAGTCTCTAAACGAGTATAATGCACTATTGTATCTGTAACAAGTCTTTTTTTTCTATTTGCTGATTATCAAATCGGCATGTTAGGAAAGGAGTTATAGTAGGATCTGTCTTGCTTTAAATATTACAGGACTGAAATTTTTGAACGTCGTTCATTTCCACTTCCTGTAAACAGCAATGTTTTTGAAGCTGCATATTTCTTTGCAACCACTGTCATGAAATTAGTAAACCTTTATGATCTTAAAGGAAGATTTAGGGAAGGCAGTGTGAGCAATACGCTGCTATCCTAGCTCTCAGGTCCCTCCTTTAGATGGTAGCATGTAAACCAGACTAGAATAGTGCACTGACTCTATGCTGAGCACCAGTCACCTTCTATTCAGTTCAAAGCATCCCTTGCTGTTTTGGCTCTGGTATAAACCAGACTAGAATAGTGCACTGACTCTATACTGAGCACCAGTCACCTTCTCTTCAGTTCAAAGCATCCCCTACTGTTTTGACTCTGGTATGGGAGAAGTTCAGCACTGGAGAAGGCAAAGCATTCACCTAGACAGGGCAACATGGTTGAACGTTGAAAATACAGAAATTTTGAAAAGATGCCTAAATAGCTTAAATCAGGTTATTCTTGTGATAAAGATACCGCTATTGATGGATAAACGTGTTACTCGGAATCAGCATAACCAGGACAGAAAAGGAATGGGGTACTGAAGATATCGAAGCTTTACCTTTTGCAGCTGGGTAATCATATCAGCTGGATGGTCATTTTAATGTTATAAATGTTGCTTTTAAGAGGTGCTGCTTGTAAGAGAAAGGCATTATGGGATGTGGGAATTTCCGGTATCACAACTGCTATGTGTTCCACATTTTCCCTGTGTGACACTAGTAAATCCCCAAATAAATTTTTCTGTGATGTTGTTGGCCAGCAGCCTTTAACAGAATGTGAAGATAAAACAGAGGATGGTTTCTTTAATATCAATAAGTTCCTTCCTTCCAAGTCACTATTTCTGTGTTTACACTTAAGGATCTACGAGCAGCTGCCAGAGGTGCAGAAGAAGCGAGAGGAAGAGAAGAGAAAAATGGAATACAACTCATACCGCCTGAAAGCACAGCTTTACAAAACAGTAGGTGTTCTGGTCAAGTACTTATACTGGAACATTTTAGAATTTTTTCTCTTGAGGTCACAAGCGTTATAGTAATATTCACTAAATGTTGATTCTGTGGTATTGTTTTGCAACTTCTAGGTGGTTAGGATACATTAGCATTTAATCAGGGTCAGAACAGTCAAGCTTAGCAAAACTTGGAAGAAAAAATCCCCCTACCTAACCTGAAATCCTTCCAGTACCTACACATAGTGTATGGAAAAAAGACAAGGAAGCATGGTCCTGATTAAAGTATACAAAAAAGGTCTTGTGCAGAGTCTTGAGGGCAGAACAGAGGGATCATGGAGCATCTTTAAAGAAGGACCATGCATCCTTGAACTGAAGGCTGCTGGTTTTGCTCTTGTGTAGCCTTGCTGTAGATGGATTTAGCTTACACAATTCACAGCTAACTTCGCAACCATGGTTAACAAAGCCCGGAGTCGTCATTCTTAATTTTGCTCGAGTGGAGAATTGGCAGTCCTGGTGGTAATTTGTTAACTTTAGGAGGCTGTGGATTTCACTATTAAGTTTGTTCAGCTGGTAGTGTGGTCTTACTGCCCTGGCGCTGATCAGCCAAGGATCTGTCTGGCAAGCTGTAGGATAAACCAGTATCCCTAAGCATGGGTGTGACTAACTTTGAACCACAAACACTTATCCAGCAGTTCAAGAACAGTTTCTGTGCTGGAGCCTCACCACACAACCAGCAGCAGAGCAAAGCTGGGGTGAGGACTCCAGGATTTTGGTGAGCGGGAGAAGGAAACAATGGGGCCCGTTTTACTGGGTTGCTCTAGAACTGTGCTGAATCCTGCCTCATTCTGCCATGAAGCAGTGAGATCCCTGCAGGGAGCTGCTTCTGTCCCAGCTAACAGCTTCTGCTAATGCTCTTCCTCCCTGGCTGTCCAAGTTGTGTAACATGTGCTTTTTGTCTGTCTGTTAAACACAACTTTAATTAATGAGAGAAAGGTTGAAGAGCCCTGTGCTAGAGACTCACCTGGCTCAAGCACGATAAGTAACAAGGAAGAGAGTCTTCTGTCCCTATGCCCTCCCATGTGCACACATCTGATTATCTAGTATTTCTGTGTAACAAGCAGTATCAATTTATACACAATGATGTGATAAATGCCCTGATAAAACAGAGGAGGCCCATTTGTCCCCTCCGAGAAGTGCATCTTCAGAACTGACCACTGTATCACTTTTTGAGCTGTTTTAGGCATCCATATGCTTAAGCTTTCTCTTAAGACTTAATAAGAACTAGAAGATGAGAAACAACAGTCTGCAATACAAACACTGAGGTTCTAACCTGACTTACCTTCTCGCTCTTTAACTAACCCATATACCATAAAATGTAGCCTTTTGAAGAACTCTGGCAGCAGGCAATAAACTGCATTATAAGCCTCAGTGGTTTAAGGACATGCATTAAAAGTTAAAACTGATTTTTTTTCCTCTGGATCTTAAGCTTGCACTTCAGTTTTAGCGTTGAAACTCCTTCCTGGCTGAGTTGTCCTGCCAGAGCTGGAATAATAGGGTTAGTTATTTGTTGGGATCAGCAGTAATTGGATTTTAAAAGTCAAGGCTTGTAATGCAATGTATTATCCAGAATACCTTCCTAATCTGATTGTGGGTACTTATCACTAGAATTACTGGAATTTGATGCTATACTTTTGCAGGGTATATTCAGGACATATTTTTTTCACTAGTCTGAGAATCTCAGATGCCAGTACAGTAAGCTCTTAAGAGTTAATGAATGCTGGCAGTCGTCGACTTGGAGTAGCCTAGTCAGCTGGAAACAGAGCAGGAATCGGATCAGGAGTTTTGTATATAAGTGTGGTTTTGATTGGAAGAGGGATGATGATTCATTGCAGTAAATATTGTAATCTTTCTGTCTTCCTTGATGATGCAGAATAGCTGTAGTGAGTAGCTGTAAATACAGTGAATGGTTTGTTTAGAATTTGGTTAGTGTGTTGCTGAGAGCATCAGTTTCTAAGCGGATCTGATTGTGCATGAAAAAAAGAACCACAGATTCTGTGGAATGACTCCAAAGATGACACAGAGTATTAGGAGAAGAAAAGGGCTGGTACAAAAGCTAGACTAAAAACATATGTAATCTAGGGTTGTATCATTTAAATGATCTGTAGCACTGTACCGAAACTGTGGTCTGAGCATCTCTCACAGTGATAAGTTTGTGAACTGCTGATGTAGAACAGCAGATCAGTACTGTGGAATAGATCTGACTCTTCTTTTAACTGCAGTTGCCTAGAGGAGTCCTGTTGTGCCTTATACAAACCTAGTAGGGGACAGTTCTTTCCAAGATCGTTTGGCAGATATCCAGACAAAGCTTGGGGAAGGAGAGGGAGGCAGAGAGAGTCAAGTGCCCTACTCAAGTTTGTGTGGGGGTCAATGGTGGAGCCGGGCATAGTACTCGTATCTCTGACTCCCAGGTGAGTGCTTAGTGGCGTGACCTGTTCCTAATGGAACTTCTTTGTCCTCCTCTCTCTGGATTTTGACAGGCTAGCACTGGTCGTCTTGGTGGGGGGGATGATGTTCTCATGCCCCAGCTACTCCTGTTCAGAGTGCAGCTCAGCAGGTTAAACTGCTGGTGAAACTGTCTCTGCTGAGGCATCCTGTTTTGGAGCGTCTGAGGCTTACGCTCGTATTTTCTTGGCTGAATTTCTGCTTCTATTCCTGTCACTGATACCAAAGGAGTAAACATGTAAAAGTAAAACTAGGCATACACCTCACTAATAGCAGTACAGCTGGCTCTGAGGATGGGATTAGCTAGCAGTACAATGTGGATGCCATTTCTATAGGGTGTTGAGGGCTCACAGGTTAGGGATGACTCGTATTTGGGAAAGGAAGCTATGAATTAAACATGTACACATGCTCATACCTGTATGTACATCAACATGGACAGGTGTTGTTTGTTGAAGTATCACTTACAAGTGAAATCCTCACACCAGAATTTAGAGGTATGTTAGGTATAACTCCATATGATATAATTTATGGGTTAATACTTCAGAAAAAAGAATGAACACCAGCTTCTTAGAAATGTATCCTGAGGAGAAACCAGCCAAACAAAATTGTATGTTTCCAGTGTGAGCAACGACTGCTACTAGATGGGACGTACTGCTCTCTGGAGGCAGTGTGTCACTCCTCATTAGCTGTAGGGAACCAAGGATAATGATCTTAAATTAGTGTCCAGGTTGAGGGATGAGATGAAACTGAGATTATTTGGCTCAAAATAGGGCCCAAATTAGTGAATATATGAGAACAAAATTCTCTTACCTTTTGTAAAATACAAGTGAAAATACTCATACAGGACACCTGAGAAGTAAGGGCTGTCAGGGCTTGTTTTAAGGCATTTATGTGCCATGGTGGCAATGTGGGGCAGTGCAGTGGGAAGTGAAGACAGAATGAAATAACAGTTTTGTCAGCACTGAGTGAGGATGGGATCCTTGGGAGGAAACAGTATGGGCTCATATATAACTGGAAACTTATCAGAATTCCTGTGCTAGAAGGCGACTGAGGGTTGCACAGGCATTCTTAATTTTTTGGATCGTTAAATACTTTATTAAGATAGCAAAGTTATTTTTATCATAGGATGCTGATGTTCTGTTCCAGTATCCCTTTGCTTTTGTACTTTTAATTTCAAATAGAGCATAAAATTGTAGTAGTCAAATAAGGGAATGGTGCATGCCCTTTAATTTTGAAAACTGTATAGTCGAGACAGATTTCTGATCTGATGGCAGCATAAATCAGAACTGTTTCAACCTCAGTGAAGTGAAAATGAATTTTGACTTTATCAGGTACAAATTCATCCTGTTACTGATACTTTTCTGTTAGATGTAGTGAATTTGCCATTTTTGTAAATAGGGAGCATTGGAAAAACCTCCACAAAGGGCATAGCAAAGTTATTAATTTATGTACTTCCCTCTACCACTTAAAAAAAAAAAAAAGATACTAGCATTCAGGAACACTAAACACTTTATTTTATTTATGGATGGGATGTGTCCTTTAGAGCCTATGCAAGATAGGGGCCACAAGGTGTCACTACCCCAAAGGAAAAAGCACATGCTTGTAGAAGTGTAGAACTGAATTGCATTTTGCTTGCTGCTTTACAGTATTTTTTTTTTTTAATGTTTGTTTTTCATCCCCTTGGCTACATTTTCCCTCCTGTCAGCAACATGGTAGGGTTTTCTGTTTTGTAGTCACTTCCTGGAAGTGGAGCAACGAAGGGAGATAGCATCTAATTGCTAGCTGGGTTTGGTTATTAGATTGCAAAAGGGCCTGTAAGCTGTAAGGACTGTTCAGAGGCTTTGTGGTGTGAGGCGTTCTGAGCCCTTCTGAGGTTTCATGAAGTATTGGGGACAGATTTCACTCTCAGATTCATGTCAGCAGCTTTGGTTTTTTTTATGTGTATGTATGTAAGCAGATTATATTCTGTATTGGTATATACACTATATATATTAGTATATACACTATATATACACTATAAACACATGTACTGCATAGTTTGTGTATGTGTGTGTATAAAGAGCTGAGCTGCGTGTTGCATTGATCGGTGTGATGCAAAAGGTCTCATCAGGTAATGGCTGTATCATTCTCACTGCTGTTAGTAATATATGAGTTACCCAAAGCTCTTACTTTATCGTATACTTCTATAAAGCCACAGAATATGTATTCCGTGCTTCAAAACATCAGTGATCTGCCAGCTGAGCTAGCAGAATGATGTGGTGTTTCATTATCTGAATTGCCCATCACCATAAGAATGGGTCACACTAGCAGGTGCCTGGGGAAGAATACCATAACAGAGCCAGCATTAGCAGTACTTCTCAAAGATGCTCTAACAGTCTGGTGTGATTTATGTCCAAGGGGCTTTGAATCCATCTTTGGATTGGTGTGTGGGGTTTTTTTTTTCTTTCATGAATTTGTCCACTTGCTTTATGAAGTGTAAACGTCTGGTCTTCGCAGCACCACAGGGCAGAGTTCCACAGTTTAACTGCACAAGGCTGAGATTCTTCACACAAAGCATTCTATGTCTTCTTGTTTTGTTTTGTTTCTTTAAAATCTATTACCAGTTATTTTATATGATGCCTCCCTAGATTATTTTTGGAAGAGTCTGCAAATAACATTGCCTTTTCACCTGCTTCAGGCTGCTTAGGATTGTATAGACTTTCATCTCTTCCCCTTCAGTCATGGCTCATCCCTCCCACTGTAATGAAGAGTCTTAATTTATTCAGTTTTTTATTGTAGAAAAGACTTTCTGTATCTTCCACTATGCTTGCTACTCTTCTCTGTAACTCTTCTAGTTTTCCTGTGTACTCTCATAAATGTATCGCAAATTGGGGAACAAACACATGACGCCCAGAAGTTTGTATTCAGAAGATGAAGAGCGAGACATGCATCATGGTTACTTGGGGAAACAGTCTGTCAGCTGATGTCAAGATGTATTCTGACTCCTTAGACTTGTTTCTGACTGTTTCCACTGCAGCCAGCACAGGGATATCCTGGTGTTTTTCATACCAATGAGTGAGAAAGAACTAGGCCGCTCTAGCTGTCCTAAAAGGTGTAAATAGCTATTTCTTAGAGGTGTATTACCCCTTGATATTCTGTTCAGAAAACTTATAACAATATCTTCATGCTTAGCGTTTTTAATTTTTAGACGAATAATACTCCTCTCTCTCTTTGTTTTCACCTTTCAGAAAATCACCAACCGTGTCTTAGGGAGGAAGGTGCCTTGGAACTGATAAAGATCTCCTGTTCAAACGAAGGTGTATTGTGCTTAGTAAATTTGCAGCATAAAGGAGATTGTGATGTGAAAAAGGATGCAGTAAATACTTGTGCAGTGTATGTTTTCTGGTATTCACTGGTGTCATTTTTTGTACTAATATAAGCTTGCTGTACTTAAGAAACACTGATTTGATACGAATGACAGGTTTTTAAATAAATGGCTGGTTTTTGTAGTGGTGTTATGCACTTTCAAAGTAAACATAGTTTGGAAGTACTTGGTTCATAATATATTTGTAACTTCCTGATTGGAATAGCAGTTCTATATATTTATTTTAAATTGTTTTTAACAATGATTTTTAAATTTTTTTATTTCCTATCTCAATGTAGAAAACTTACTTGTAATGTTTTGTACTGCAAAAACCCCTCAAATAAATAACATCAGGTCAGTTTGTAGTAACTGTTGCAGCAATCGTGAAATGTATCTTCGCTGTCCATATGGACAACATCTGAAGAAACCGGGCCGTAATCGCCTTTTACTCTACCCAACGCAGAACTTAAGAACTTACAAGGTAACTGTAATGGCTGTTTAAACTGGGCATTATTAGCACTGAAAGAGTGGAGGAGTCGTGACTTTGCTGAACTTTCGCTTGGTTTGCTTGTCTTTCTGTATGAACCAGGAGAGTCTAACCAGAGAAATTTTTTGTGATGTTGGGAATTTTTAAGTCTTTCCTAGGAGAGTCCCCTTCACTTCATTAGGTGCTTGCATTCTGGCAGGATACTTGGTTGTACATTTAACTAGCATCACAGTGGAAGAAGATGAAATATAAAGATTGTAGTTCTTGGTGATAGAAGCCTGAAGTCTCAGTTTCATTTGCTTATCGCAATAGAGTTTCATATGATGTACAAACAGGAAAAGACATCTGAGGAAAACTGAGTGGGTGTGAACAGTGGTTTCCTATTTTCTGTACTTAAGATGTTCATAGCAACTTAGTTCAAGGAACAGCCGTAACGGTACACCCAGTTCTGTGGAGGGTGAGGCACAACAAAGAGATTTTGACCTCTTGTGTTCACTAAGAATTTCACAGAACTTTATGTTTCATACCTTGGCTAAGCCATCCAGCGATGGCTACAGTCGAGCTCTGCCAGCTACCCCTGGAGTTCACATTGGGATGTAATGAATCAAATCTTCAGGTGATGGGAAATAATGTGATTCCCTTGAAGGTCAGTAGAATGACACTAAATTACACTAGACAAAGATTTGGCATAGTATTTTTCAAACTGTGTCCTGTGCTAGTGGTACCACATGCTGTTAAAGCAGCTGTTATATCCTACCCCAGTCAGAAGGAAATACAGTCTGAGAATACATCTGGGTGTAAGATTTATAATTTATCTGCAGGTACTCTTCGTATCAGAATAGGATGCAAAAAAACCAACCACCACAAAACCATGGTCTAATATGTTGGAAGGCCATATCTGGTCTGGTCTCAGAAATCTGAAGCTAAAAGTGCAGGTTAAAAATAATACAGTATCACATGGCTGTGATAAATCAGCTCAGAGAATGGCTTATCTTTTTAGACCTTTCCACTTTTCAAAATCTGTTTTTACCTATTTGCTCCTTCCACTATCTTGTCCTTGAGATCAGTTTGGATGCAAGTTGCTGCTTTGCCTTTTGAAGCGCTCTTCTGGGGCTAGAAAGCAGCTTTGTATGCTGCTGAAGCAGAAGGTGCTAAAACTTGCCTATACTGAGATTCCTCGTGCGATTCTCTGATATACATATGAATAGACTTTTTCCTTGCGATGAGAAATTCGGTTGTGTTGGAGTCATGACAAGATCTTGCCTCACTGAGTGCTCATTTAAAGCCAGTTAGCTTCTTAAATATGCTTTTAAGCTTTCAATTGATGAAAAAACAGAGAGCTTAAGGGCCCTGCTGATACCTCAGGGGATGCTTGGAAGTCTTCTTACAGTCAGGTAACACAGCTGATGGTTGTTTTCATTTAAATGCCCGTAGTGTGCCTGTGTGTTGCTCCCTAACAAAAGCATAGAGGGCAATAATCAAGCGCATTGCAAATCGAAGAAAGGTAGAGGCAGTCCATTTCAACTGGTTGGAGTACCCATCCTCATCTAAGTAGAGAACTATATATTGTAAAACCTTCAAAACAAAGAGCTGCTGCAACTTTTTTAATGTTTTACCTTGCTTAAAAACGTTCACTAACTACCGAAGTCGCTGTCATTCTGTGAGTTAGGGTTGCAGCTTGAGAGCTTTAGTGACAAGTAGCTGTAATTCCTCATTTGGTAATAATATTGTAGTGTTTTTCCTTTTGCTAGGAGAGAAGTGTTTGCTTCTGTTTAAAAATTTTCTGTTCTGTTCAGTTTAGTATATCAGAGTGTGTGATCTGAAGACTGTGCTTGGACTGTGCATGGTTTAAGGGGCATGGTGGTGTTGGGTTGACGGTTGGACTCGATGATCTTAGAGGTCTTTTCCAACCTTAATGATTCTATGATTCTGTTTTACGCTGGTCTCTGGCCGCACAAAGAGTTTACGCTCTGCTTTCTGAAATATTGTAAAGGAAACATTCTCTTTGCACACAGGGGAAAAAAGAAAGTTTTGTAGAGGAACAGTATGAGATTGTTTGACTTTTGTCCCCGGAGGAGTGAGCACCTGCAATTCTGGATGAAATCGGGAGGAGCTGCAACTTCTCAGAACTTCTGAAAATTGGGTCCCGTGTGGCCAGGTTTAAAGGAGGCAGGTCTCTTCCTCAGCCCTGTACTCCAACAGCGTTATCATCCGTCCTTCTCTTGATTTCTTCATGAGGGATGCTAGTGAAGCTGACTCACACCCATTCCACTACCATTCCTTCTTGTCATCAGGTCAGATAAAGCTTGTGCTGGGTGCAAAGCATCCAGTGTTTATAGTTCTATGGAACGAGGCTGTTGACTTTTGGAGTCATTGGTTCCAACATGCAAAACTTCTTTCCAAAAACTCAGGAAATTACGCTTGTCTTGTGTTGATTCCAGAGTGGAGTCATCTCTTCTTAATCCACTGCTACACAAAGACTTTTAGGGTAAGTTCTGCAAATCTTTGGAAGTTTAAAGAGGGCAGAACTATTTTTTTTTTTAACCCTACAGGAGCAGGCTTTTGTTATTATTTAATCAGAAATGTTCTTCGATCACCATTTGCCATGCCCACCCCACACAATGATTATTGTGTAGATGCCAAATGCATGATTGAGTCTCACCGAAAATCTCACCGGCTATCGTAGCTGCTATCTCAAAAACTGGGAAAGGGCAGTACGGTTGTCTGAGTTGTCTCTAGAAACTGAAAGCAGCTTTGATCATTGTTCATTTGTACCTTGTTCGTCATCAAATAAATACAATGACTGGTCTTTGGCTTTGGCTTTGGCTTGCCTGTAGATGTACTGTCTACAAACTGAACTTGAAGTGGGGAGTGCAATGGATGGATGTGCAGGTGAGGTTGACAAGGCAATGAAACAGCAGAGAAAAGGGGTGTAAAAAAGCCACCTTATGCTTTGAAAGTTCCTTGTTTTAAAGTAAGAGGCTTGTTTGCCCTTCAGAAACACCTTCCATTTCCTCTTTAATGATCATTTCCACTAGTTCTACCTTTTGTATTCCACCCTGATGGACCTTTTATAATAACATGGTAAGTCCTTTGGTTCTTGGTGGATGTTTTTGGAGTCCTTTCTATGGAGAACCAGTCTGAAGTTAGAGGTCTGCCGCATCAGGCAGTGATGGGGGAATGCTAGGGGAGCTTGAGCAGATGTTGTCTGGAATATGTTCTCTCATCGCTGGTAACTGGAAAGATCGCCATGGAAACCAGTTATAAGGATGATGTAAAAGAGAAGTTGAAGTGCGCGACTTCCTTGGAAAAGGAAGTTCCCCACAGAATATAGTCGCGTTACTGTACATCTGTCTAGATATGGCCTGGTCCAGAGTGGTTGACTCCTGGGGACTGCGTCCCTGAAGGACTTCTGCTGTCTGCCTCCCTCAGTGGTAAATTTGCTAGTGGTTGTGCCTGTAGGAGGACACAACTGAATGACTGTGAAGAGGAGGAGACTGAAGAAGGAGATTTGCCCTGTGCAAAAGCAGGTAAGCTAATCGCTTCTGCTTATCCATGAGAGCATCCTGGTTTATAATTCACTTTTCCTGAAACAATACCCTAATGAAGAAATTGCTTCCTGGCTGGCTGTTCATTCGCTCAGATCAAACTTTAATCCAGTAAAGATCATCTTAATATATTGCTTCCTTTATGCTGCATCTATTAGTTGACCAGCTGGGCAGCTGTATTTCTGTAAAGCTTGAAAGTGTAACATGAAGTCATTGGACATGCTCGTCGTAGGCTTGGGGAAGGAATTCAGCTGAACTGCTGTAAATGGAAAAGACACGATTCTTTCACACAAGCAAGGTTTGAAAGTCAAACTTTTATTAATATTTTTCTCTCTACATCAGCAGATAAACTGAATTTTCCAGGCCAAATTAGACCCTGCGGGAGGGTGAATGACCTCTGCATGACAAATGAAAGCCATGTTGATTAATACACTTCTGGAAGGCGCTCAAATTCCACGGTGATGAGGACAGTTGTAAGAGGTTTTGATAGGGGAGAAGGTTTGTTTGTTGTTGTTTGTTTTTTTTTTTAATACAATCTAATTTTATTCATGTACCCATGTGCTGCAGCCCTGTTGCTTTCTAGCTTTATCAGGAGCTACTTCAAACTTGGCTTCATGATGCAAAAGAAAGGAGAGACCTCAGCTCATTTTCCCAAAGTTGTGTTGGCTCCTCTACCCGAGTTCGATTCGGTACGTCCCATGAATCACTCTGCCGTAGGGGGCTTGCTGCTGGCCTCTGCTGAGGCTCGTTGAGTCATCTGCTAAGTAGCCAGCCCTGGCCTTCCCCTGGAGAAGAGTAAGTCTCGGACTCTGAGACTTGCCAGTTGGATCTGGAGGACGGAGCATGCCAGCTATGCACTGCAGCCTCTGAACGCCTATGCATGAGGAGTTGAGTTCCTGTGGCATTGTGTGTGGATTGAATGGTCATTTTAATGGGAGATTATATGAAATTGCATCTAAGAAGACCTTTTTTTTGGTTTATCAAGGCACAGGTTTTTGTGAATGGCATAGAGCTGTTTTACTACGTTACAACTGTCCTTGTCCTTGCAGAAGAACCCATGACAGGCTAAGACCATTTGTGCTGATGAAGTAGTGGTGGAAGACCCAAAGTCTGGGTGCCTGGGATCTTCCTGAGCATACCTCCTACGCTTGTGTGGCTCGATGTGCTGGTGGCCTCCTTCGTGACTATGAAGGATGAGTGCCTGGGAGGACAGGAGCACGCTGAAAATAGATACCACGGGGCTCTCCCTGTCTTTAATTCTATGGTTGTGAGTGATCCCCCGCCCCTGCTTCACACGTGTGCTGCTCTTGGCTTACGCCGGGACGCAGAAATCCCCGATCTCAGGCTCAGCTGCCAGGCTGCGTGACCCAGCTGCAGACCATGGTCGGGTGCCACAGCTTCTGTAGGCTTTTGTCAGCAGAGATATCAAGTGATCGAGGCTGTAGGCAGGGGGAAGGACGCCTGTTCCTTTGCACAAAAAGGCCTTTTATAAGCTGCTCTGGATAACCACCAGCCGTTCCGATCCTCAGCCCCGCATAGGGCCACGTACTTCTCCACAGCCAACAGCTACGCTCGGGTTCCCTGTGCCGGTAGGAAGCAGAGAAACTTCTGCCTTCACCTAGCCCCGAGGCTGCGCTACTTTCAGTAATTTGTACTGGTTGAGAAAGCGGAGGAATGAGGAAAAACGTCGTGTAACATGTAGTAACGGTGAAGCTATACTGGGATTAATGGGCTGCTGGGGGAAGACTGGAGCCTGTCGGCTGTCCAGGGTTTCCTCTGGCTGATGGTCCCTACTCCATCCCAGCCCCTGGCTCACCCCTCCGTGGCAGTCCTGGCCACCGCCTGCCCTTTCTTGGAAAGACGTTCGCAGCGCTCTGCAGCTCTGCACAGCCTTGTCCCTCTGGACCTTGCTGGTGATGGTTTCCTGATGGCTGAAAGCCCTGTCATGCATTTGAATCTCTCCTAGTTGTGTGCCAGGCTGCTGATTTACGGCTGTTCTGCTGAACTTCCACTGAGCTGCCTGGATCCAAGAAGGGGGCGGCCATGCCCTCTGTTTCTCACCACACTTCCACAGGTTTATTCTTTGGAGTGACTTTATTTTTTTGCAGCGTTTGTCCTCTCGTGGAAGTGGTGGGACCAGCACAGCCCCTCCAGGGTGAGCTTTAGCAGGAGACCGTCTTCAAGTTTCAGGGATTCCT
Source organism: Fulmarus glacialis (assembly GCF_000690835.1). NCBI lineage: Eukaryota > Metazoa > Chordata > Aves > Procellariiformes > Procellariidae > Fulmarus > Fulmarus glacialis. The sequence continues at coordinate 763 of NW_009185587.1, read as the reverse complement.
TCCTGGTGCTCTGCAGAGCTTGACCCAGAAAGGGCGGAAGATGCTTGGGAGAGCTTGTGGTGAGAGTGAGGTGTTGCTAAATGACATTAACCCACTTGAAAAATGCTGTATCTGAGGCTAATGGGGCCTTGAAGGTGCTGCTGAGCTGGGGAAGACTTGCTAGCACTCTCCAGATGTTTGCATCTGCTGGTTGCATCCGAGGGCCCTTTTAACAGGACCTCAACACGTGTTTGAGTGCCAGGAGGGCTCTGACTGTGCTGCTGCCAGGGCTGTGCTATTTAGATTTGCCCTTTGTGCTGGGAAACCCCAGAAAAGTCCCCTGTCCCTTCCTCTCCCAAAATGTCACCTTGGGCAGGCGTGCCCAGAGGTCCCTAGGGCACTCCGGGTAGGGGTGTCTTGCAGCTGTCCCTATTTTTAGAGTAAAATCATTCGCGAAGCTTTAATTACTAGCGTTAATCGATATTGTTGTTATTAGGGCTTCAATAACTATTGATGAATCCTTGCCCTGAACTTAGGAGGAAAGTTGGGTAACCCCAGGAAAGGACTGAAGCAGAGCACGGAAGGAAAGTGAACAGCACCTCATCCCCGCTCTGTGGGGTGGTGAGCTGTGCCCCCCGCAGGTTTGATGGGGCCAGATGCTGGCACCCATCTCCTGCTAGAAAAAATATTAATAACAACAACTGTGGAGCTGTGCAGAAGCGTCTCTGCTCCGTCTCGCCCTGGTGAGATGGATGGGGTTATTTAATTGCCTTCCCCCCCGCCC
>NW_009185586.1:0-7061 GCF_000690835.1 Fulmarus glacialis | reverse complement strand
TACATAATTAAATATATAAATAAATATATAAATCACATTTTAAAGGAAATGGCTCAGCACTTGTTGACCCTTCACTAACTGCATTTAGACTGACGTGGACACCTTATTTTTGGAGGATTAATTCAACCTTATGCAACACTACAATGTTAATACATAGAAAAAGCCTTTACCTAATGATGTGTTTAAGAAATGTAGTTTCACTGAGATGTAAGTTGATGTTGAGAATCTGAGAACATTTATTAAAGTTACTTATATAACAAAAAGTGGTTTTAATAAGTAAACTAATACTTTAAAAACTACACCAAAATAAGAAAAATATAGAATTCAGTTTTATGGAGATACCTATATGTACTTTTAAAATTCTTCTTTGCTATATTTATTTAAACTATGTTGAATATATAAGCTAAACATTATCTTATTTGCAAGTTGCATTTTATGTAATTTCTGTTCAGCTGAATTTTTTTTTTTCTTCCAAAAATAAAAATAAAATAAAAACAACATATAATTTCCTTATAACTTCTTCAAACTGTAATGTGAACATTTGATTCTGGATCATTGCTCTATGAATCATTTGAAAGCTACCTTTCCGTCTTGAAAAACCAAAAACAATAATGTAAATGTCACCGAACATTACTAAGTGTTGTTTAAATTGGTATTAAAATGAGGAATAATAGATTAAAAAAAATATATAGCTGGGGCTAATATTCGCATGAAGGTATCTCAAAGGAATAGTTCAGAATAAGCTAGAGGTAAGCCATGTATATACATAAAGAAGTTTGCCGTAGGTCCTACCTATTCCTATTGTTACAAAAGGGAGATGCCTAGAATACATACTGAACACATGAATATATAGAGAGAACAATGTTATTAACACTGGTGTAGCAAAAATTGCAATAGATCTTGATGAAACTTATTTCTGGTTACTTGTTAGCTATAGACTTGATAAAACATTTCTGAAATTGATTGGATCTAAGTCTGTTGTGAAAGCTCTTATCATTATCTGCATCTATCTTTTGAATTATGATAGTTCCCTAGATGCGTGAAACTCATAGAATAAGTACTTTGCAAAAAAGTAAAAAGGTATTAATTCTTTTTTCAAGTACATTGATACAGTATTTTATGCATATTTAGCAAATTAAGAGTAAATAACAGTATGGAGTGTTACCAGATTTATTCAATAAAAATGCATGTTGTAATTTCAGACATATTCGCATTCAGACATTAGCAATATTGCATTGAAACAAAGGATAATGATTAAAATAATAAGGTATTTATGTTCCAGTAATGTTTAAATTGCAGGTAAAGTGATAAACAAGATGTAAATCAGGTCTGTGAGATATTATTCCTGCCCCAGCAAGCATGTGCATATGCACAGATGCACATATGTACAGTTCCTGTGCACTAGTTTTTAAGCAATGTGTCTTTAGTGCTGTCACCAAAGAAATTCTTGCAACTTTTGTTCACTCATTACCATGTTCTATCTGCTTCATTCCTTCATCTTCTTAATATCTTACTACTGTTTAGTTTTTTATTATTGTTGCTGTATGTCATATTAGATCTAATATTTTCTTTCCCCCTTTGATTCTCCCTTAAACATTCCCCTATGGAACTGGACTATGACAAATACTGTGATTCTCCAAAACTGAGTATCAGGCAATCAACATAACAGAATTTGTTAAGCTGAATGTATCAGGACCATCTGGCAAATCTCAAAGTTACACCATTTCGTATTTATTAAAAAACATTATATCCTCTGATTTCATTTTTCACAGCATCTGCTCAATACACTATGTCCTGGTTTCAGCTGGGATAGGGTTACATTTTTTCCTAGTGCTCTGTTTTGGTTTTAGTATGAGGAGAATGTTGATAACACACTGATGTTTTCAGTTGTTGCTAAGTGCCCTCCTAGTCCAAGGACAGCTCCCATGCCTACTGACTGAGCTAGATACACAAGATGGGAGGGAACAAAAACAGGACAGCCAGCCCAGCTGGCTAATGGGGTATTCCATACCATGTGACATCATGCTCAGTATATGAATGGTAGGCGTGATCCAGGAAGTACTGATCGCTACCTGGTTATCGGTCAGCGTGGGTGGTGAGCAATTGCATTGTGCATTACTCATTTTGTATACTCTACCATTATCATTATTATTTTCCCTTTTTCTGTTCTATTAAACTGTCTTTATCTGAACCCATGAGTTTTTCTCACTCTTACCCTTCCGATTCTCTCTCCGTCCCACTGGGGGGAGGGGGGGGAGTGAGTGAGCGGCTGTGTGGTATTTGGCTGCCTGCCAGGTTAAACCACGACACACTATCTCAAATTTTCCCTTGTTTCATCAGAAAATCAGAAAAAAAACCCCAAAAAACTGCAGAAAAACACGTCTCTGAAAGCCCTTTTTTAAAGAAAACAAATTATCTTTCTAATTCTGCTCAGAATTATTCTGTTTGAGAATTTCTGTCCTTCTTCAAGTCGATATATCAGCCGTTACTATCACCATAGCAAATGGATTGGGTTTTAAGCCTAAAGATATGAACTGAAGTATTCCTTAGTAAGCATGGTTTTCAGGTACTACTCTTACAATATGTATTGTATACTAAATATGCATGGTTTTGCTTATCTTTATTCATGTATAATTCAAATAAGACTGGAAATTTTACCAGGCAAAGTCCTAGAAGAAGGAAAAATAAATAAATAAAATAAATAAATAGGTAAATAAATAAACCTGACATTTGTTGTATACCAGGAATCTTCACTGACATTTCCTTTGAAGTTTTAGAAGTAAGGCATAGATTCATATGGGGTGATATTCAGCCTGAGAATTGAGCAAATGTAGATGCCTATGTTATCTACTCGCAGGCAAGCAAGGCCTGATTCCATCTGCTCATGAAAAGCAGGTCCACCTGGGGAACCCTAATGCGTCAGACACACGCACAAGACTGGCACAGAGAAGCGGGATGTGCAATAGGGTGGTGCTCTTTGGAGCAGCAGCCAGGATGGTCTCAGTCTTTTCAAAGACATTAGATGACTTGGTGTGGGTTTCCAGATAATGTACATTAATGGGAACTGGAAAGCCAGTCAGGCATCTCAAAAATAAACACGTGGTCAGCTTAAGAAGTTCCTTTAGGATTACCCTATTTAGTTGGGAAATAAAATGTGTGAAGGAGTTTAATACCACAAGAGCAGACATATCCTGAAATTAAAAAGAAAAAATTCTCAAATCTGAGAAATGGCTCTAGGCCTCTTCAATGTGATTAATTGTAAGAAATAAGCACTTAGATGAAATAAATAATTTAATCAGGTCTCCCTTTGAATGGAATTAATCTTCTAGAAATGTCTGGTTTTCTTTGATTTCTATTTCACAGAATCATAGAATCATAGAATCATAGAATCATAGAATCATAGAATCATAGAATCATAGAACAGCCCAGGTTGGAAGGGACCTTGAAAGATCATGTGGTCCAACCTTTCATGGGAAAGGGAACCTACATGAGATTATCTAGCACCCTGTCCAATCACATCTTGAAAACCTCCAGTGATGGGGACTCTACCACGTTCCTACGGAGGTTGTTCAAATGAATGATTGTTCTCACTGTAAAAAATTTCTTTCTTATATCAAGACAAAACCTCTCCCAGTGCAACTTATACCCATTGCCCCTTGTCTTCTCCATGTGGCTCCTTGTGAAGAGAGCTTCCATGCTGTTTGTAGCCATCCTTTAGGTACTGGTCCCCTCTGAGCTTTCTCTTCTCCAGGGAGAAAAGATGTAGCTCCTTCAGTCTTTCCTCACAGGGCAGCTTCTCCAGCCCTTTAATCATCTTCTTGGCCCTACTTTGGACCCTCTCCAGTCTGTCCGCATCTTTCTTGAATTGTGGGGACCAGAACTGGACACAGTACTCCAGGTGTGGCCTGACAAGTGTTGAGTAGAGTGGGATGATCACGTCTCTCTCTCTGCTAGTAATGCCCCTGTGGATGCAGCCCAGGATTCGATTTGCCTTTGTTGCTACAGTGGTGCACTGCTGACCCATGTTCAGCTTGTCCACCAGTAACCCCAGGTCCCTTTCAGCAGGGCTGCTCCCCACCACACAGACCCTAGCCTGTACTGGGCTCTTTGTTTATGTCATCCCAGGTGCAGAACCTTACACTAAGTCAATTTCCCACTCATATCGCAGACCACACATCCAATCTGTATCTTGCCAGTTTGTCCAGGAGAAGTCTGTGGGAAACAGCATCTAATGCTTTGCTGAAGTCCAGGTAAACAACATCCACTGCTCTCCCCATGTGGACAGAAAGTGTTACTTTGTTGTACAAGGTGATCAGGTTAGTCAGGCATGATTTGCCTTTGGTAAATCTGTGCTGGCTTTTCCCAATCACCTGCTTCATTTGATTTGTAATAGTTTCTAGGAGGATTCATTCCATTACTTTCCCAGGGAATGAAGTAAAACTAGTGGGCCTGTAGTTTCCTAGATCTTCTTTTGGGCCCTTCTTGTAGATGACATTTACCCTCTTCCAGTCATCAGGGATGTCCCCTGATTTCCAGGATTTTTCAAATATTGTAGGCAGTGGCCTTACAACAATGTCAGCCACTCTCTTAAACCCTGGGAGGGGATTCTGTCCAGGCCCATAGATTTATGTGTTTTGAGCTCTTGCAAGATGCCGCAGACCAGCCCTTCCTCCGCTACTGGTGGGTCGACACATGAATTGTCATAGCTACTTGATCCTGTGATCAAGTATTTCAATGTAAACAGTGTCTAGATGATTAGTTCTAACATAGTCAACCATACTGTTGATGTCTAAAGTTATGTAATGTGATTTGCAACCAATAACTAATTATAATAAGAGTGTCAGTGGCACACCATCACTTTATATGTCAAATGCATTTTGTTGTTTGACATACTAGGCCAGTATGTCAATAGTCTGTGAAACCTACCATGTTACCATTACTGTTAATAACATTGCACACATGCTAAAAATAGTTGGACTCCATCCTTTCTACCACTAAAATGTTTTCAAGGTTTGATATACAGTGACATTTTATATGATATTATGCCAATACAATTAGCAATTCATAGAGTATGTATATGTCCTTTCACAAGTATAAAGCAATAAATTAGGAGATAGAGCTATATGAAAAAGCACTCCAATTGTTACATTATTACATTCTCTTAATTCTATTAACAAACAATTTATATCTGTATTTATACAATACAGTATTAAGTAGGAATAGACACGGAAACTAAGACAGGGCTTTGACTTTTTCTTTATTTTGTTACCCTTACCAACATTTTTAGATGAATGATTTTTTGTTTGTTTGTTTTTGTACCCATATGAAAGACAGAAATAACTAGAAAAATATTAGGTTTTAAATCCCTTGTTTTACTGGTCTGAGTGTAGGTGAAGGGAAGAAAGTGATTTAAGGAAGTGGCTAATCACTGTATCAGCTATATATTTTGCTAAATAAAATCTAAAGGAAAAAGGAAATGGGTTAAAATATTAAATGTAGAAATTTGAACATTTATCAAAGTTTTGGAGTCTAAAAGAACCAATTTGGGACACATCTAATTGCATGTCTGAATGTGGAGCTCAGAAAAAGAATGATCAAGGGATAAAATTTGCTTTGTGCTTAGGATCTTTAATTGTCTAAGTATTCCAGAATTTTGAGTTTGAATAAGTTATGCTTTACTCTGTTTCTTTCTGAAATGGCTCACAATGATGTTTAATATGGAGCACAAACTGGAGCATTATAAGGCATTCTGCAAACACACAAGCTACGTAAATGTGTAAAGCAAAGTCATAATCTTTCAAAACCTCATCTGCAATAGTATAATTACATGATTACACCTCTGAACTTCTCGTTTCACCTTACTTTAACCTGTTAATCAAAAATGTTTTATAATAGAGATGAGCGATAACACCCCTGTATTTTGTAAGGTTACTTGAATTTTAATAATATTCTATTTTTCAAGGTTCATAATATATTTTCAATTTACTATAGTTTGACCTTGGCAATAAAGGTTTCATTCTGTCAGGTGAAAGTGTAAGGAATGTATCTTGTTGTCTTACAGAACAAATCAGAAATAAGCATTCTTTTTCCCTTTTAAATAAAAATGCCAAATGAAAGCTAGGAACTCATTATAAGATTATTTTAAATGTTTCTGAAAAGAACTGAAAACTTACTTAATCCCTGACCAAAAAACTTATGGGTTTTCCCAACAAAATTGTATTTCTGATACCGTTACAAGTCTCAGTTATACACTTGCGAAGCATAATTATGTAACTACAGTACAGTAGTGGATGGTAAATTCAGTGAACACAGGGAGAGAAAACCTCGCAGTAGCTTTTATCTTTCAATTCAGGCCAGGCCAGGTTGGCTTTCAGCTGCAAGTGAATAAAATTAGTAAGTAGGTAAAAAAGCTAGGGAAATAACAGTTCTGTTGGAAAGTACACCTCCAAAAATGAAAAAAAAAAAGGTACTTAAAACAGTAAGTGCAAGTCTATGACTCTTATGTTTTACATCATCTCCTAGTGTTTTGAAGCCAGTCACTGGGGGAAAAAAATTCACAAAGTATTTTTCTGCGTAAAAGAAATGTGAAAATATATTCTATATGCCACTGTTTAAAAGACTGATATTATTCTGACTGCATAGAATTAAACTAAAAACAACCTGTTAGGATGAAATTAACAAGAAATGAAACAATGACAAAGATAAGGAGGCCACAATGCCTTCAGAGATATAGCTGTTCCAGCGTGGCCTTACCCACGGACACAGACCCTTCAGAAGTAAACCTGCTTCAATGTGGCCTTACCCATGGCTGCAGTCCCTCCAGAGGTGTACCTGCTCTGTTGTGGGCTTATCCATGGCCGCATGCTTTGAGGTGCTCCAGCATGACCTCATGCACAGCCACTGATGTTTCAGGGTGTACCTGCTGCGACATGGACTTATCCATGGCGACAGATGCGAGCCACTTATGCCCCGCCACTGATGTTTCGGGGTGTACCTGCTGCAGCATGGACCTATCCACAGCCACAGATGCTGTGAGGTGTACCTTCTCCAGCATGGACTTA
>NW_009185585.1:0-9970 GCF_000690835.1 Fulmarus glacialis | reverse complement strand
TAATGATTCTATGATTCTATATGATTCTATCTCAACTAACTGTAATTTAGCTGGAATTATTTACAACAAGAAAAAAAGCTTCTCATTTTCTCTCTCTAGCCTTTCTCCCTCATTAATACCTATTTCATTGGCACAGCTCCCAAAGAAAGGTGAGTGTGGATCCAGCTAGACCCAAACTCAGAGATAAGGCACATCAAGAGGGCAACGCAAGGGCATAGGAACCAGCGCAGTCTCCAGCTTGGTATCCTGTCAGGCAATACAAGAGCCACCATATCACCCACTAAAACTGTATTTGCTCTGTGATGCTGAAGCAAAAACAGCAAGGGAGACCCCACAGCTAGAGCCTGAACTGCAGAGCACAACATAGTATCGATTCTGGGCTGGACTTGGGAAAGCTGACAAGATGGAAAAATAAAATGCACCAGTAAAAGATCGCTTATAAAGGAGAAGCTGACAAATTTTAAGCCCTCTCACCCTATTGCACTTTTCTTGCAACATAACTTTGAAAGAAATAAAACTACTTTGGAAAGCTATCTAAGAACTGAACACAACCTATAACTGACACTGATTCATTCACATCTCTCTTTACATGCTTTAAAAATCTCTTTATATACATATCTATGCATTTCTGGTAAAGCATAAAGTTCTAACATGTGTATTTATTTAAATTTTAGTTGTTAATGCACACACACAAACCTTAAAGTTACTTCAGAAAGGAAGACATCCACTCACCCAGCAAATTCTGAAGAAGCCAAAAGACCATTTGTGATGGTCACTTAATTTGTTTTTATTACTTCTGAATAACTATAAAATTTCCAATATTAATTCCAGTTTAGCCCCAAAACCACAAACCTAATAGCATACCATATAAAACACAAGTTAGTGGACCATCACACTACAACTACACTTGGAATTAAAATATAAGAGTATTGCATATCAAGTTTCTTTCATAATAGAAATACAGTTGTTTACAACTATCTGGGTACCATAGACCTCTATGAGGGTTATGTACAGTTTGGTTGCTGTATCAAGATATTTTGTTTAGATAAATGACTCTGATAACGCAATTATGAAAGAGCTTATTGAAATTTCCTTCTTATCATATACTATAATCAAATCACTAACATATTTCTACCTATTTGTACTCTAGAGGTTTTCTTCCAAATAGAAAAAATGTATAAATCAAGTTTTGTCTCATGATTCCGCTTTTTATTACCATATCCATAAGGCAAATAGAGGTCATATCCTATAAATACCATAATCCAACTGCCAAAAAATGCATACCCATATTCCTAAATAAATATTCAAATGTCTTTCAGGCAGGCTAAATTAATCATACTGTTGGATTCAAAGTGCTGACCGATCTAATGTCACACAAGTATCTTTATAGTACCATGTACAAGTTGTACAAAACATCATTAACTATTTTAGAACACAAATTCGGGATCAAATCTCTTCCTTCTATACTGCCTCTCTGATGCTCCTCATCCTGTTGTTTTTAATTGGTATTCTATCTCCCTTTTATGCACCCTCCCTCTTATCAATGCCTATCAATCAGCAATATCCATCTTCCAACTGCTCTCTTCTTCACGCCTCCATTCATTCCGCTCCTTGTCCACAGGATGTCCTCTCTAAACCAGAATTCAAAGCTGTTGCACTGGTCTTTCCACTTTGTGAATATCTTATTTTGAAAGCACAAAGTCTTTGGAGCAGAGGCAAGTAAGGACAACCTAAGTGTGCTAGCACAGTAATATTCCATTCTTTTCAGGGATCAGGTGTGAAGACAAGGTAAGTATCAACATTGTTAATAAATAACAGTAAACCAATAATTAAAACAAAGATTTTACTTCTTTATATATATAAACCTAGATATTTTTATTTTTTCCTCAGCCATGTGTGGTACCATGTACTGTATTCAACTCACAGTGTATCTGATACAGAAAAATTAGGCACAGGCCTTGTATATAGCCTTATCTTCTGAAATACCTAGATCCCCAGATGATATGAAGTGCTGCTGACACCAAGCACTTAGGAGATTTGCAAGTATTATAATGGATCCCTAAAATAGAAATTTGGAGATTCGATTAAAAAGGAAGAATATTTAAAGGTATCATTCTTTTCCTGTCTAAAATACACACTCTGTAAGCAGTTTCATAGGGTGAAAATAAGATACCATGTGCCATTTTTTAGTTCTATCCATTTTATGAAATACATAATTAAGTACATAGCACACATGCTATTTCACACTGTAATTAACAATTAAATTTACACTGAGTGTTGCAAACTAGCTCATTATTTTGGAAAAGGTATTGTGTCATGTTTTCCCATAGGAAAGATTTTTGGTGCACTGCGTAACACAGCATTTGAAAACAAACTTTAATTACAGTTTAGCAAATGTTTTGTATTAAGAATTTTGTTCAGGTTTGCAAACAAAACCAAGTAACTAAGCAGTCCATAATAAAATAATCTACAAGGAATTTCAATTGTTTAAACTGCTAAACTCCCAAGGGTACAGAGATTGAAGTAAAAATATTCAAATCCTCCCTGGCCAAAGTTTATAATTTTTTAAGACAGAGACAGGTACTCAGCACCCCCACTAGTCAGATTCTCATCTCTTCATCCATTCTTCATCACTGGATGAAATCTTTTTTCTCTTCTGCCAGTTCAGTGTAAAAACTAAAAATTTACTGACATTTCTAAGACTCAAGATTTGCCTTTGCATTAGCAAGTTATATGCCACACGACAGCCATTCCCCTCAAAGATGCTGACGTATTTGAAAACTCTCTGTCACTTCTGAAGCATGAAAGAGCAGTATCAAATGTACTACATGTTGCACGTACCAGTAACGAATCTTTTATGACACAAGCCACTTCTTCCAGTGAATTCAACTGAATGGAAACCAGCTGATCTAAAAGATATAACGTAGCTTTTTCAAGGCTTGGTAAGTGACGAAGCCAGAGGCTGAAGATGGCTGATTCAGGGAGAGAGATCTTCTTCCTGGTTTACAGAGAAAAATACTGTTTTCCCAGAGAAACTGGAAGGAAGACAAAAATGTACTTTTGCTTTTTTTAAAGCACATTGGGGAAAAAGAAAACACAAAGATCAACCTGCAGCAAGAGAGAGAAAATCCTGTTTAATATATCTTACTCTGTTTAATATCAAATAATAATGGCAAAGAGTAACAGGGAATCACCATCATCTACAAATGAAACCTTACCACATGTCTTTAAAACCTAAGAATTTGGTTATGAATGATCCCAGCAAATGGAAACGGAAGGTTTAAGTCTGGAGTTCCCTTCCTCTCTAGAGAAAGGTCCTGCTCCCACTTGCGCTCTTTCAAACCCAGACTGCTTCCTGCAGACCAGTTTGCTCAGAAGGCATCAGCAGCTGACAGGTAAGCAGGAAGGTCCTGGATGATTTTACTGCTGGCTAAATCAAAGCATTACCTGTCTTTGCAGAGAAATAAGGAAAAAAACCAAAAACTGAGGTAGAGGTAGGTAAGTCTTCAGCCCAACAACACTGACCGGAGCCTTTTAAAAGATAAATGGTTGAGAAGGTAATTATCTCTTCACCTAAAGCTTTTGGCTACAGCTCAGCTGAAGTATAGAGTTGTATCACTAGGAAGTAAAAGGCCCAGTTTATTTTGAGACAACACCGTAATTTGCGTGGACCAGCACAAATCAAAATATACTAAAGTAACCACCCAAGAAGAATAGATATCACAGCACAAAACATCCTGGAATATTTTTGCAGCTATCATGTTAGTTGCAAATTAAAAGGTTAAAAACAAAAAAATACATAAATAACAAGATATATGTGCCTTGGTCTTAAATCAAGTTAAGATTAAAAAACGTAGGCTGAAGAGTACATGCAAACTAAAGCTACTGATAAAAGCACTACTGATTTAAAAAAAAAAAAAATCAGTGGAAAGAAAGATTTAACACCATTTTAGGATCTATTTTCAACATATGTATTTTACCATACATTCATTTAAATATCAGCCTTCAGAATTCTGATTTCCATTGAAAAGCTGTATTTTTTCCATTCAAAACTATGTAATAGCTTAATTTAAAAGTGTACATCTGTAGACAAGAAATATACCAAAGTACATAAAATTTCAAAATTATAAAGCAATGCTCAATTTCAAGATGCTCTTTAATTAAAGCACATATGCCCATCAGAGTAAATTAAGAATGACAAGAGATTATTTAATTTTGCAACAATCCTCTTTTTTGTTGTTTTTGTGGTAGCACTGCAGATATTATGATGCCAGGAAAATAAATCTAATAAGCTTACATAGAGGTGTTCCAACTCTGAGATTTAAAAACCATATAGGAAGTAAACTGTAGTCATTATCCTTCTGCAACTGAACTTGCAGACGGCCCACTCGGACAATGCTGAATTCTGTCGAGCGCTGCAAGCCCCAGTATTTAGTAACCCTATTTCCTGGAGCAGCTTCACCCGTGTTCAGAAAACAAGTGTTCAGAACACAATTACAAAGTTAGGGAACACATAATTAGATTGTTAAAGTGGGGAAAAACAATAAAATACAAGCACATTCATGTTAAGATCACATAAGCTTCAGTGACAGGCCAGGAGTATACCATGCAAAGCACATGGGAGCCTACATCTGCTCTCAGGGAATCCATACACTTTCGTCAAGGGCCCTGCAAAACTCACTTAGTCAAGAGCTATATGAACAGAATCATTTTTGCTCATTGTGATAAACAAGTAGCTCAAAAGTTGAGCAAAGGGACGTTTATTTCAGTCAGAGGAAACTGTTATGACCATCTAAAGGATTCAGACTCACATTATGAAGTGGCAAAAGTATGCCATGACGAACTGCCCATTGGCTTACTGACATCAGTATAGACCATCCATGCTGAACCTGTGAACTGCTCTGAAAGTTTTCCAAACTGCGTTACTGCTTGTGGAACATGTCCAGCCTAAAGCCACGAAAGATGGACAAGTGAAAGATAGCTCTCTCTTTTTTCAGACAGATCTTTCACTACAGACCTTCACATTCCTTTTTCACTTGTTTTCCTCAGCTTCTGGTAACATGTATACAAATTAGTAATTGTGCTTTCCATTAATTATTTATTTTTGCTGGAGCCTTCAATGGAGCAATATAACAATCTTTATTGGAACATCTCAGAAAATATGATGTTGGGTGCAGAGGACACAATTAAAACTTTGATTGAAAAGGAGACAAATGGATAATTAAGGTAAAGCGTTCACGAAGTGTTTTTTTGTAGTATTAAAAAAAATTTGTTTATAATACCGTCTCTCAGCTGCAACTTGAATAAAGCAACTCTCAACCAAAGGTAGGCTGTGTGCTTTCCCTGATGTTTTTCCTTCCCTGGCATAGCCAATCTTGCTGATGTTCAGCTTCACTCTGCTGGTTTTCATCCATAGACTGATTTTATCAAAACAGTGGTTTTAGTGGCAGCAAAACAAGCAAAGTTATATTTCACAAATTGCTCCTATCAGACTCCTTAAAAATAATCTGCTGGAAAACAGGAGTACTTAAAATCTTGAGAACCAATTTCACAAAAAAAAAAAAAAAAGAAATATGGAACCACCCAAACATAAGGATCTATCTTGTGCACAGAAAAATAAAGATGGCTCTCAAAATGTCAAGTTAGGAATGTTGATACACTTATATGAAAGGTAAATAACACGTCTATGAAAAGTGATCACGTCTTTCACAAAATTCCCAAAATCTATTGAGACTTTAACCTCCATTTTAGAGAAATGGTGGGGCAAAGCTCCAAAGTCAGTATTTAAAGCTGTTATGCCACAATTTGTACATCAGCAATTTAAAATTCTGCTTTGGCCTCCAATCTGAGCTCTGCTATTCAACTGCAAGGGAAGTATTTGACTAGAATGCAGAAGATGTACAGCACATTCAGCATACAAACACAGAGAAAAGACATTCAATTGCATTAATCATCTTTATGAAAAGAGCGTAAAACTCATACAGACCATGCTACTTACTTTAAAAAGGCCTCATTCACAGCCTCCAGGAACTCTGAACTGAGAATTTCTTTTGACGCACCTCCATGGTAAAGAAGGAGAGTTTCCAGCAATGGAATTAGATCAGGCAAAGTAACGAGAGGGAGACAGAAAAGGGACACAGCTTTCAGGCGACTGGCTGAAACTCTGAGGGAAAAATAAATACAGTTCATATTTCAGAAAAGTAAAAACTTTAATTTCTAAACTGAAAAGGTAAAAAGAAGATTAAATTAATTACAGAAGGCTAAATGTAAGAGATGCATACCTAACTGCAAAAAAATTATTTATTGGAATGACTGTTGACATGTTGTTACACATTGTCTGAAGAATCTTAAGGAGAAGTCATATAAAATTTTGATATTTTAGTGCTCAGGGCAAACCACATGAGGGATATCAACCCAATTCTGAAGTGCAGCCAGTGGTGTTCGCTCAGTAATCACACCCTTCCTAGCAGAAAATGCTTTGTCTTTCCCAGGATCAGCGAAGCACAGGTGACGAAGACTACAGATTCACAGCTCCCATGTAGGTTTGCTAGACCCACACAAGAGACAACCTAGCTGCTTTTAAGGCCTCCTGTTTTTTCCTTGACCTCTGAACAGTTGCCTCAACAAAGACAATTTCTATGAACCAAACAATGTGAATCCTGCTGTCTTCAAGTGCTCAGCTGAAAAATTTTTGTCTTACAGATCTACAGGTGAAGGAATATGTAACACTTTTGGATCTTAATATACGAACCACTCACTTGACCTGCTCGCTAAAACTACATGCTTGGAAATTATTAAAGACACTGGAACTGGAACATAAACAAAACATGGAAACTTTGGAACATAAACAAAAAAGAAAATGGCACACAATATAACAGATAACATTTGCAAAAGGAAATCACAAGTTTCCCAGAGTATATATAGTTTCTAGCACGTGAAAACACAAGTTTTTCTAGATGCCATTTTGACAGGAAGACATTTATGAAGACCAAAAACTTCTAAATATTGAATTCTAGCAAATTAAAAAGTGCTAGATTGTTTATAAAAGGCTTCCTTGAGTTGCTGCAAGTTTCTCCTGATTGCATTGTTCATGAAAAGGGGTGTATCCTTTGCAAGAACCCAAAACTCTTTTCTTTGGGGAGCCACCAATGCAGTCTATGAAGAGCTGAGACAGGAATTACACTACAGGCTGTTCTAAGTAAGAGCTAACTCTATTGCCCGGCATGTATTAAAGCTACTCCCAAATAGATGTTGCCTAATGGTCACTGGCATATGCTGTGACAGAAATGTTATGACATTTGTGGACATGGGGTAATACTGTGGTTTCCACAGTGAGAGAAATAAAACATGACACATTTTCAAAGACTCAAATTTCTTAGTAAGTACCTAACCAAATAGGTGTTTAAGGTTTCTTACATGGAAATACTTTGAGATGCAGTTTTATTATGAGAAGTGTTTCTGTAGGAATGGTAATTATTGGGCTGATATTTATTGTGCAGTAGTGTTTTTCGGGACATACATGTAAAGTTCACAGACCTGAGACTCTCTAAATTAGTCCCCTTTACAAAATTCTGTTTCTAATTCCTTATCCAGGATTAGCAAACTTTAGCAGTTTACTTTACTCTTAACTTTGGAAAGTTAAATTGCCTGCAAAGGCAATTTAAAAAATCCACCTAAGTTCAAAGTTTTCCTTTTCACCCGGTAGAAATCAGATATTTCTCTTCCCAACAGTCTCATTAGCTTTTCAGCTATGTCTGCTTCACCCTACTTTATAAAATGTGGGTGTTTGTTTTCTACATTGAACAAAACTTTGTGATGCTCCTCATTAACTGTGTCCATGATTTGAGTACTAAAGTCAGCTCTAAATGAATTCAGGTCATTTACTCTTCCTTACACAAACACCCAGGCGCAAGAAGGAAGGGAGAAAAATAGCCAACCTATCGGCTCATGACACAAGAAAGATATTTCAATAGCCTCCTCTTCCCTGTAAGGCTATAACAGGCTATGCGGTGTTAAATACGTCACAAAACTCATTTCATCATATCAGCAGCTTTGACTCTGAAGACCAATATGCACAGGAGAGTCATACATTTAAAAAAGAAGACACAATTTGAGTACATAGTCGATATTAAAAATATCTATGCTTATTTTTGCTTTTGTTTTTTAGCTGGAATACACTTAATTTACATGCAATCAAAAGGATCTACTGATGTGTTCAAATACGATAATTTCTAAAGTATTGACAAAAGACTGTGATCTGCATTTCAAGGTCAGTGGAAAGGCATAAATTACACCATGAAAAGGCATGATCATGTCAAAAATAATGACAACAGTAGCATTCGGCAAATGTATTCCCTTTTTTATGGTCACAGATTTTGGCTTAATTCACTGTATTTATGTAGTGTGGATGAAGAAGGTGATTATTCTCACTGACTACAGCTAGACGTGTAGAAAGACCCCACACAGTGTTGCAAGGTGATTATTAGCATCTGATAATCCGGATTGGAGATCTGGCCAGAGCACATTGCAATTTCCTTCCCACCCACTTTCTCAAACTTTCACCTGTAGAAAACCAGGCCAAAGAAGCAGTTAAAGGGTGGAAATACTTCGTGCTTGGGTACATTTAAAATAGTTGTATATGAAACATGCTGTATTGCCACAGTACTGTTTGGTACCAGACCAAGGAACTAATGGAAGGAAAATGAGAGGTTCTTTAAATAAGCATGGACAAATTTTATCATTAATAACAAGTGCAAAGTAACTACTATTCTATATTAAACTGTCACTCACACAAACAGGAAAAAAATTCCTTTGGAAAAATTCTTTTGCTTTTTCTTGTAGTAACTGCCAGTTAACTTTGGTTATAAGGATGCATATAGAAGCCAACATTATGATTATGAAGTTCATGAGGTTCAACAAGGCCAAGTGTAAGGTCCTGCACCTAGGTGGGGCAATCCCCAGTATCAATACAGGCTGGGGGATGAAGGGATTGAGAGCAGCCCTGCCAAGAAGGACGTGGGGGTACTGGTGGATGAAAAGCTGGACATGAGCCAGCAATGTGTGCCTGCAGCCCAGAAGGCCAACCGTGTCCTGGGCTGCATAACAAGAAGTGTGGCCAGTAGGTCAAGGGAGGTGATTCTGCCGCTCTGCTCTGCTCTTGTGAGACTCCACCTAGAGTACTGCGTCCAGCTCTGGGGTCCTCAGCACAGGAAAGACATGGACCTGTTGGAGCGGATCCAGAGGAAGGCCACGAAAATAATCAGACGGATGGAACACTTCTCCTATGACGAAAGGCTGAGAAAGTTGGGCTTGGTTAGCCTGGAGAAGAGAAGGCTCTGGGGAGGCCTTACTGCGGCTTTTCAATACATAAAGGGATTTTATAAGAAAGACAGAGAAAGACTTTTTACCAGGGCCTGTATTGACAGGACAAGGGGCAAAGTTTTAAACTGAAAGAGGGTAGATTTAGACTAGATACAAGGAAGAAATTCTTTGCAATGAGGGTGGTGAGACATTGGAACATGTTGCCCAGAGAAGTGGATGCCCCATCCGTGGAAGTGTTCAAGGTCAGGCTGGACGGGGCTTTGAGCAACCTGCCCTACTGAAAGAGGCCCCTGCCCATGGCACGGGAGTTGGACTAGATGATAGTTCAAAGTCCCTTCCAACCCAAACCATTCTATGACTCTCAGGTTAAGTATAAACTCTTATGTGAAGCACAACTTAACAAGCTTGTCCACACCTGAAATTATCTACATATATATCCAAAACTTTCCAGCTGAAGCCTAAGTTGCCCAAGACTGTAAAAAGGTCCTCACTGAAATGAAATAAAATAAAACATATCAAAATGATGTTTAGATAACACCTACCTTCCCTGAATGTTAAGTCCACTGAACTGATTTCCTCTGAGTTCTGTTACTAATGAAAAGACCATCTGTTAATAAAATAAAATAAAATAAAAAATAAAATAAAATAA
>NW_009185584.1:6211-15386 GCF_000690835.1 Fulmarus glacialis | reverse complement strand
ACAGCAGCAGCCAAGAAGTGCCTGAATGATCTCAAGTGCCGCCTGTCTCAAGCAGGGCTGACAAATGCTGGCAGATACGCCGGTGTGCTGGCTTGCATTTTTTTCCCTGTTTCCTCTATATTAACAGAAGATGGGGAAAAAAGAAGCCTAAGTAATGGATTTTTTTTCTGCTTCATTTTACTCCCACCTTCTCTGCCCCCTGTAATCTGATTTTTTACACCTCATTTATGTGTTTTTATTTAGCTCATCTTTGTGTTTCCTTTTTTTCACACCTTTGGATCAGCTCTCTCCCCATGTCTGGCACCTGTGATTATATCCTTCAGCTTCACAATGCAGATTTGCAGAGCAGCATTTAATAACAGGGAGGATTTGACTGACTGGAGCTTTGATAATGGTGGTGGGAAAGGCACAATCGCTGCCTTTTCAACAGTATACTTTGCGCAGAAAGCGTTCGACAGTGTCACAATCTGATAAAAAAAATCCCAGATTCCACCCATAATTATACCTTCTCTCCTTTACCTATCCACCTTCTTTTCAAAACTAAGCTATTGTGGGTGACACCAGCCTCCGGGGAGGTGGGGGTGGTGGGACACAAACCTGGAGAGAGACAGAGAGGAGGAAAAAAGTTCAATTCACCATGATATTGCCTCGGCCTCTCTGCCGGCCCACGCTCCTGCGTGTCTTTTTTCAGCTGACACCTTGTCCCTGGCCGTGGGCAGGCTAGCTCCGTCTGTGATCTGGTGAGGTTTTAGGATGAAAAAATATCATTCAACTGGTGGCATTGCTTGGAAGAGGAAAGCCTTGAGGGTTTCCATGAAATTAGAAACCTGGGTGAACTAAGAGGTGGCATGGTGTTCGATCATCAGCTCCACTCAGAGTCCTGGCTGGGAGGAGGAAGAGGGACTGTGGATGTCCAGCTCTTGCTAAAAATAAGGTGCGCGTGTGCCCTACTGCCTTGGGGCTTCTCGGGATGAAGGAACCCACAGCAGTTCTGAAAATGCACCCCGACCCTTTCCGAAATGCAGATGGCCATGTGGGGTGAGGGCCATGGCCCTAAAGCAGCGCATGGTGCTTCCCAGCTTTGGCTGGACTTAAGATTAGTCCTATCCCTCCACACAGGTTTAAACTCTCCAAAACAGTTTATAGACATGGGATGGACTGTCCAAAGCTCTCCAGAGACATCAGTGCTCACCCCTGGGAGCCAGAGATCAAAGCACGTTAGATACCCTCAACACCACCAAGACTTTGGGGCATCCAACTGCTTTTGGAAACATTTGCGGACACAAGAAGGGGACAAAAGTGTGACCCCAACCCTCACTCCTCGGGTACTCACCTGAACGGTGCAACCACCAGAAGCTGCAACCCCACCGCCTTGGTCTTCTGATTTAAGCCAGCTAGAAATCTGGGGGGCTGGTGTGGATGGTGAGGGTTTGAGATGCTCTCAGCTCTGCTGTAGGCAGTGGCAGGCACTCGAGCCAACTGCTCGGCCTTTCGCTGCTCAGTCTCCACGCTTTGACTCACTGAATTTCCAGTAAGCTGGGACGTTGCATCCATCAACGCTGGCAAAGGGCCAGCGTCATGAAATGGTTTTTAAGAAGCATCCTTGGGAAGAGATTCAAGTAACAGCTGGCCTGGCCTGTGTGGACAGGGCATACCTGATTTTAAATGGCTGGGGGAGCACGGAACTGAGCAAACATCCAGGAAGGTTTTAATGATGGGGTTACTGGCATCAACTTCTGGCTAAATACAGTAATGCAGAAAAAAAAAAAAAAAGCCGCTGTTGTGCTGGTCTCAGGGCTGGCTTTTGGCAGGAGGACCTGCCCTCTGGGGTGTGATCGATATGGTGCTAACAAGCCTGGACAGATTGACGGTGGCGGCTATCGATAAGGGGAGCTGCTGCAGGCAGGGGGGCTGCGGCGCGTTCCCCAGCGCCCAGGCAGAGCCGGCGCGGCAAAGCATCGGCAGAGCCAGCACAGGCAAAACGCTGAACCCAGCATCGCCCGCGCCTGCTCGAGGATGGGGCACCTTCCCCCGCCTCCACCACCTCGGGGGCAGGGCCGTTGCAAATAGTAACCTCGTCTGACAAGGAGACATTATAAAATCCCCCTGGATTCTATAAAGGCAGATGCAGCTCCGATGGCCAACGCGCTCCTGTAGCGGGGGATTTCCAACCCGCCAGCGCAGCACAACCAAAGCGGTGCAAGATGGGGTTCGGCACCACATCCATTCCCACACGACGCGTTAGAGTGCCCTGATCATATTTTCCTCATTTTACAGCCAATCTTACAGCCCTATGGCAAATAACAGCATCTGTGACTGGGCTAGGGGAACCACTGAGTTAAAACAATAAGCATTTTTTTTCTGCTGCTGCATTCCTTTAGGCTGAATTAGGCGTTTTTCTTCCTATTCAAGCTCATTTTGAAATAATGTCTCAAAAAAGAGAGACCCCCAGCTATCATTGAAAACAGAATCCATCTGGTCTACATATATACTTAAGATCTTTTAAGTGACCTTTTTTTTTTAAAATCAGATCTTAATATTTTTTATATTATGGCTAAGGCCATGCAAATTCTCTCGGGTAAAGGACCTTTCTGCCAAAAAAGATCCAAGTTGGGTAGTGCTGAAATCTAAAAATTTATGCCAACATCAATACGGGCATTGCTCTTAAACCCATTGTTCAGTTGAAATGTTTTCTAGCCATAGTGGTTTTAGTTGTTCTTCTTTCATATTTACCTAAATTTAACCTAAAAACATAGCTTTTCTCATTGCTTTTCCCCTCCCCTCGCCAAAACACTTGATTTGTCATTGAATGAGACATTTTTTGTAACCCTGTAACTACTTTTTTTAAACTTATCCAAGGAAAAAAAAAGGTTTATCCAAACCATTATGTTTTGTTTAGCCAGTAAATCCAAAAGAAATCTGTATTTCACAGTTTTAACAGGAGCTCTTATTTTAAATAACAGAGTGAAAAAGGAAATACCTGCTCTTAAATTGTGAATAGTCTCAATAGTGGAATATCAGAGCAATGAAACAAAAATTAAATTCTCTTATTTTTCTCTCCGTATGGGGATCAGCCTGCTTTCCAGTGTGGTGGCTTCGGGTATAACCCTAAATTAGCAAGCATCCATCACGGACGTGAAAAAGGACGGCGATGTCAAGAAGCCAGCCAGACACTAGTTGTGCAAAGACAAGGGTATGAAACAACTCCATAATAATCACCATCTTTGTTATACCATTGTGCTATTCATTTTGGGGGAGTCATCTTTTTACACTTTATTACACAGCGCTCTGTCTTTCTCCATTAAAATCAATGGCAGACATAGGAGGCAGCCTGTTTTGTTATGGTCTTCCAGGCAGCTCAGACACTTCTGGGAATCAGGAACAGAAGAATAATGCATTTCAATAAGCAGCTTATCGACCAAGCAGGAGTTAAGTGAACCTGTGGTGTACTTCTCTAGTTTCTCTCCTCTCACATGATTATTGCACTTTACTTGTGCTTTGCTTTTGTTCCTTTGACAATCAATACTTTGCAACGACTCGCCTGAGCCACAGCCCAGCGTGAGGGCTGCGGTGGGGTAACGGGACAGCGGGTTTGCTCCCGTCAGTCCCACCAGCTCCCTCCTTTCTGAAATCTCGGAGCGCTGGCTGCTGCCTGAGTAACTGGCCCACCAGACGTGTAGCGCTCGACTGCTGGATCTCCAGCTTTCTGACCAAATCTGGGCTCACAACCCTGCTCTTCAGAGAGGCACAGGGAAGCAGAAGAGGCTGCATGAGCTTCAGGTCAAAGATTTCCCTTGAGAGATGCAGGAGCCATTGTCCATGTTTCCTCCTTACCCCTTTAGACAATTAAAATAGAGGCGCTGCAAAGAAATCCACAGAGAGAAAAAGCAAAGTGTAAAAGCAAAGTCAGACACTGGTTTTTTCTAGGGTTGAAGTGGAGAAGCCCAGCAAGCAGCAGTCTGGTGAGTCACAGTAAAGCCAGAACCAGGACATGACAGATCTTGTATTTTCTATTTGGGGATGAACTGACCATCTTTCAGATCCCAGTTTGCCAGGATACCCCGTACCCGTTAGAAACGGTGCCAGACGGACCCTCTCAGGTGATGGACCCAAGAGCAGATTTTTGCTCCAGCGCACAGAGCTCTGCCCTCGACGCCCCGGATCACAGGGCTTCCCACAGACATCCTGAAGCAGAGGAAGGAAATCTTAATGCCATTTATGCTCCAATGTTACAGGAGAGACACGGCTTTGGCGCTGAGACTGAAAGCCTGCGGGACCTGGGAGCTGTCATCTGTTAAACACCTCCTGCAGGACAGGCAGCTGCCTGACCTCTGCGTGGTACCAGATGAGGCACATGGCCTTCCTCAGAGGTTTTTTTCTTTAATGCAATTATCTGATGCATTTTACAACAGTTATGAACAATATATGGCATTCCCAAAGACAGTTAGCATCCACAGATTACAACCTGTACCCTGCAGCTCCTCCGTGTTTTGCAAAATAGCATTAAAAGTATTACTTAAGCTCAAGCCAGGGACCATTTTCATTGACCAAGACAGCTAGAGATGAAACCACGTCGTGGGTTTCTCCTGTGCACAAAAGCTGCTCCTGTGCATGCGGAGTGCAGAACATCTGCGGTACAGGGCACCTGCTGCGGTGCAGGAACGGGACGTGTGGGAAGATTTTAATTACTCACCATGGCAACCTACATTAATAACTACAATCCCCCATAATAAACTGGATTGGACCTTCTCCCACATCCACACAAAAACCTCCAGGAAGGACATTCGTGCTGTAGACGTGCTTTTGGGCACCCGATGCCGAGCTGCAGAGCCTCAGCATGAGGCCCCATGCAAAATGAACCTGCCCCATCCGTGTCAGCTCATCGGTCCAACTGTCCTGGCCAGATCCAGGGGGATCCCACCATGACCATGCCCAAACCCACAGCACTTCCCATACTCTCACACCTCTGGCAGCTGAAACAAGCTCATCTTGTTGTACGGTGAGCCAGCTTGTCGTTAGAATTGTAGAATCCAAAGGTTGGAAAAGACCTCTAAGATCATCGAGTCCAGCTGTCAACCCAACCCCACCATGCCCACTAAACCATGTCCCTAAGCGCCTCATCTACACATCTTTTAAATACCTCCAGGGATGGTGACTCCACCACTTCCCTGGGCAGCCTGTTCCAAGGCCTGACCACTCTTTCAGTAAAGAAGTTTTTCCTCATGTCCAGTCTAAACCTCCCTTGGCGCAACTTGAGGCCATTTCCAGGATGGTTTATCCTGAAACTCATTGATCTTACCCCATTGATCTGAAGTTTGGATTAATTTGAAGCTAAACCTCTCCCATCAATGTCAGGGAGATGGCCCTCCAGGAATCAATGGAGATGAAATATTGCGTCCCTCCTGAGAGCAGACACCTCTAAGCCGCACGTCTGCATCTCGCCATCCTGCTGCGCCCGGCAGCTCTGCACAGGAACATCTGGGAGACTCCTACTGCTGTGCCGGCAGAGAAGATACCAACTGCCCTGTCTTCCTGCAAGGAATTACAGACCCAGGGAAGCCCCAAGACAAAATGGAAAACCCCAAAGGAAAAAAGAAACTAAGTTGCTACGCTGCCCAACTGACCCTGCAGAGATGGATGAGGAACATTCTGCCAAATTCAGTCTAGAGCTGCTAAAAACTAGAAGCAACAACAACAAAAACCCTGGAGAGGAGATAGGGATGCATCATGCAATCAGAGCTTCCACGTTTTTACTTCTCCCTCATCTGTCTCTCAGTCCACAAAGGTGACCTGAACTTTGCCCACTGCCAGAACCACCACAGCCACTTTTGGCTCTTGAGTTGCGCTCCCATGGCACAAAACACACCAAAGATTCCCCCAGATCTCGTAAGGCTCCCTGGGAGCAGGCTGCAGGACCGTGAGCACTGCGGCACCTCCTGCCAGCTCACCATGACACAACACTGTTATTTGGCCAAGGTCAACAGCAACAGTGGCTCGAGTTTCCCATGTCTCTAGTGCTGACATTTCATATCTGTGTACTCGAGCCTGTTCTGGTTTCTTTTACATGAAGTTACAGAGGGCTGCAGAGCTGGAGGGACTCTGGAAACGACTGGAGCTACAGCAGAGTCAATGCAAGATGATCCAAGGTCCTCCACACCCTTATCTGAGATGGACTTTTTCAGCTTTTCCCTTGGAGCAGTGTCTGCACTTCATCTCCTGATGAACATCCTGAACTGTCATTCATCTTTGGGAGACTCCCATGAGAAGACAATGACAGCAACACATACAGGGGACACCACCGCCTGTGGAGCTCAGCATCTCCCACAGACCCCACCGCAGAGGTGAAGAACGACCCACTTGTTTCGTTATTCACTCCCGTGGGCTCAGACTTTTGACTTACTGCTTCCCCAGCAGGCGACTGAACCCCTTCCTCTGCAGAAGCGCTGGCAGAGGGTGACACTAATTGTATCGGAGGCAGATGTCTGATAAATAAAAAACCTTGGAAAAATGATGTGGCACTTCAGATGCCGCATCCTTTGCTTCACCTTGCAGGCTCCTGGGAAAGCGTGTGGCTCACGGTAGGGCTCGGGGCTTCGGTGCCTTGGGAAGGACTGAGGAGGGGAGCCACCTTCTGCCACCTTTTCTCCTGCTCATGCCGAGCAATTTCTCGTGCTCATAACCGGCTCAGCTTTTTTTGGTGTTTTTTTTTTTTGTTGGTTTTTTTTTTTTTTTTTTTTTTTGAGACAACTAAATGAAAAATCCACTAACTCCAACAAAGCAAAAGAACCATTGGCCAGGTAAGGGTCTGGTTCTTACTGCCTTCACAAAAACACTGCACAAGTCTAGCGCGTTTTATGTGAAGCTTTTAATCAATTATGCACAGTACAATCCTGCGAGATGGGCTAATATACTTATTTTATGAGAGAAAATAGAAACACAGAGACTCAAGTAAACTATTTGACAACATGCATTTAGAGACATGATGTGTGCTACAGATCCAGAGCCTGAGGACTGGCAATACTAGGAAAAAGCAAAATTCACCTAGCCCAGATTCATAAAAAGAAGTTGATATAATCCCCCTCTGGCATTTTTTAACCAGACCATGAGCTTATTTCACAGGAGACCATTTGAAACCTGGACATTAGAACAACCCCCAGGCCCCGGTGATGTCCAGGCCACGATGGCAGCGGTAGCCTCTTTCCAAACAAAAAAGCTCTTTTCAGCAGCACAGGTGGGAGCTGAGTGCTTTTGAAAAGATTGCCTAAATTTTGGGCATTGCCCATTGACCATTCAGACAGACGAGGTAGGCAGGAACGACGCCAACGTGGAGAGGGTTGTTCCTGCCATGAGAAAAAGGCTTTGCCCAGCAGACAACCTTCAAAGCTTTACCTTTCCCCACGTAACACTCCCTTCCTACGATCCTTTCGTGGGGATACGCAGGACATCGAGTCCTGCTGTCGGGATGCACGTATGCACAGCTCAGCCGGCCCATGCGGCACATCCAGGGAGACTTGGGTCAACTGAAGTTGAAGGTGGCCAATGTAAAAAAGCTGGAGGTGCCCAAACGCTGTATAAACCAAATAAGAGCAGTCCTGAACTGCTGCCAGGCCATACAAAAGACAGGTATTAGGGTCAGCTGGCTCTTTCGCAGGGAGGAGGGGAGGAAAAAAAAAAAAAAAGAAAGAAAGAAAGAAAAAAGAACAATGTTACATTGTTTATAGATTACTTTTTTTTTTTTTAATGAAAAGTTTAAACAGAGCCCTGAAACTTGATAATGAACACTTTAGCAGAGGGTAGCCACATGGAACCAAACCTTAAAAACCATGAAAGACCTGATTTATAAGAGAGGGCAATAAAACATCAGTGGAAAAACCCAGCAGTATCTGTTAGGAGTAGACTGTCATCTTGCCTTTGACCTTATTTTATACTGGTCCATTTCTGCTGGTTTTCATCTGGAGTTACCGCTGTAATTGGAACACAACCCCAGGATTATGCTCGTGGGAAGGGATCACGCTTGGACACTGCTGAGCACTAACCGCCGCAGACAAAGCGGTTTTGTTGTGGACCGAGGACTTTTTACCCCCTTCCACAGGCATTTAAGCCAAATTCCAGCAGGTAATGAGCCTGGGATTCCCTAGGTAAGGGCTGAACACCAGGGGCATTTAAAAGGGAGGGGAAAAAACCCTCCAGCAGCCAAGTTTTGCTGATTTTAGACCGGATCACACAAGACTCGGGAATGACACTTTGAGCTTCAGCCCACTGCAGATTAGAAGATCCAGGTTATAAACCTCTGGAAAATGGAGTTTATGAGGGAAATGGCAGCTGCTCATTAACTCCAGCTGAGCCATGGGGCTGCTCTGACTCTCAAAGCAACTTCTTTACAACTCGGCAGATCGCTTTAGGGGTGGGCAGGTGTGCGCGTGTGTGTTTTAGCACAAACGAGATGCAATCTTAATTATTTTGGTTTGACTCACATTATGAATTTTACAATTGTACACGTATCTGGCAATTGAAATAAATACCCCAGAGAAGAGTTACAGGTATTTTGCCAGACCTGTAAACCAAGCCTGAGAAAGAACCAGCTCCCATTTCTGATTTCAGACACCCGACAGAGCTGCCTCGGGTCCACGGTCTGTAAAATTTAGCTCATTTAGATCCCAAGGCAGTGATAAGCTGAGCTCTTCTGTCATTTCAGGGGACGCTTACACACTCAGATGTCATTTAAAGCCAAAGAAGCTCAGAAACTCCAGGCATGGCAAGCAGCAACAAGGCACTTGCTTCATTTCAACACATAATTTTTATTTCTCCCTCTTTTTCTATTTTTTTTGCAGCAGGAGCAATGCAGCAGCTGAGGAAGTGCAGAAAAAGAGTAAGAGCAGTCTCTCTTTAAGGCAACTAGCTGGTTCAATGTAGGTTGATTTAATGATAAGACACTGTTTGAAGTTAATTGTAACTGCAGGGAACAACAAGAAAGCTGGAAACTCACTGTCAGGCGAGGCGAGGAGCAGAAAAAGACACAGGGTCAAACTGTGATACGACTCCAGGGAAAGGTATCGTCATACAGCTCCTGGAAAGTCTGCGGAGTTATAGTCAAAATTAGTCTACATCCTCTAAAATACGGGGCAGAGCACAGCTGGAGGAATTTGGCTATTTTAAGCCTCAAAATACAGAAGGT
>NW_009185584.1:0-6180 GCF_000690835.1 Fulmarus glacialis | reverse complement strand
CTGAACCCGTGACGATGCTGAACAGGCTCAGCACAGGCTGGTCCTGAATCCCTTCCCGACCCCGCGGTTCTGCTGCGGTGCTGCTCGGGCCCCTACCGAGGAGGGAAGAAAGGGGGTTTGGTTATTTTGGTGTGTGTTTTTGATTGTTAATTTTAAAAGGCGTAAGAAGTGGCTATGAAATGATATTCTCTGCCGGTTCTTTCTTAAAGCTATGCCACTTTGCAGATTAATGAGAATTGAACAGTTTCATGGGTACAGACAAAAGGTTTCTACCTTTATAAATACCCCAGGCTAGCAGGGAGAGCTGAGTACTGTGCTGGAGACCCCGAAGAGGATACTCCAAGATTAAATTTAATGGAAGACATTTTTCACCAAAACACAGAGAAAAAGCCCGACTGCCTTCTCAGCCTAACGGGGGGGCGGGAGGTGGGAACCGGAGCACGGCACAAAAAGGGGGTTTTCTCCACTGGTTTCACAGGAGGCAGCCCGGCCCCGGGCTCCTGCGCTCTGGAGGGATGCAGCGTTTTGGTCCTGCCCTCTGCGTTTGGGGTTTGGAGTGGCTCCTCGCCTGGCAAGGGCCGTGCCGCGCCCGGCAATGCGCAGGGCTGCCCGCGTCCCTCCCCAGCTCCTGGCGCTGCAGCCCCCAAGGAACTTATCGGGGTGTCCAGCCCTGCCTGAGGCTCACGTACAGGCTCATTCCTTGGAAAAAAATTAAAAACTCCCTAGCGGGAAGGGAGAAAAGAAAATTTGGAAGGCTTGGCATGCTTCCCCTCCTCTGCAACATTAGCATTTAAGGCATGAAGTTGAGAGGCACCTTGAGCAACATCAGACAATGGTAACTGCAAGAAGTGCATCTAGCAAACGCCAAATTGGTGCAACAGGGCAGGGGTTGTTCTGCAGCCACACGGCCCCTAACACAGCCGGGGGCTGGCCGGGGCTCCTGTGGGCTCCCACGCCGCCGGGGACACCTACCAGGCAACATCCCCCTAAAGACTGGAAGAACTCACGGACATTAACAGGATTAGGTCCTCTAAGCCGTTAACAAACCAACACCCTGTAAATCAAGAGTTTAGGTTTCTTTTAAAGTGTTCCTAATAGCAGTAAATTTGAACAGCTTTTTTTTTTATTATTGTCGTATCACTAGGCGTCCCCTACATAAGACGGTCTGAAGCCAAGGGACCTGGCAGCCCCAGCCAGTACAGCCACTGCTCACCACGGGATGCTCTGAATTATAACAATATTCCAAGCAATAAATCACAGTGTTTTCTCTACTGAAAAGTGGAAGGTGTGGGGAGGGGGAGAGAAGGAGGGAGAAAGGAAAAAAAAAAAAAAAAGAGACGCTTATCTAAATCTATTTACACAGAATGATTATTCAATTAATTTTTTCATTATACTTGCCACAAAGAATTGCCCGTGTCTTTAATGCTGTGTGTGAGATTTCATTAATAATTAATAGCCGCAGCTCCTTCTCCTCTGTTTAGCAAGCGGGAGCTTTTGTCTTTGGAGGTCACACCCCGACACGCGCCGCAGGCATAGAGCCCTGCTCAGCCGAAGGCGCGGGGACTCTGCGGCCACCGAGGTGTGTGTTGGGACACTCTCATGCCCTGAGCTACTGTCAGGGGGGGTTCACTGGTTTCACCTTGAGTGGAGCGGTGTTTGCCACTGCAAATGTACGCGAGGCGAACAGGCACGGGGCCGCAGGGACGAGGAAGTCCCCAGCCCCACCAGCCCCATCTCCCCGCCTGGCGTTTGTCCCTCCGCTCCTCACGCCCAGCTTGGAGATCCCAATCCTGTCCCCCCCAGCTTCTCTGCCCCCCGCATCTCTCCCACCAAGCCTGCATCCCCTTTGCTGCTTTCCGCCCATTCCCACCGCACTGCTCGCTCCTGGGTGCCACCAGCTCCACCTCCTCGGCTCCCCGCACCCATGCGTCCTACCCTGTTTGCAGCAACCGGGCTGAGGACCCTGCTTATATTTAAGTGATATATTTAAGTGATCTGGCTGGAGGAAATGAGCCATTGTAAGCTAAATTGTAACCCTCATGCCACGACTGCCCTAGGTTTTAGGAGGACACACAACAGGAGAGTGGTTTGGGTGGAGTGGAGGCACCTTCCCAACCTCCACCAACAGCCACACGAGCTTTCCAGACTATAACCTGCTGTTACAGCAGCACGAAACTAAAAGTGCTGTTAGCAAACACAACCAAGACTCCTGGCAAAACACAGTGTAAACCCTCCCTGGCCCCAGCGCGGGCACAGCCCTGCCATGCTGGATGCGCAGCAGAAGGACTATCCTCTGCTGGAAGAGCTGAGGGGCTCGGAGATGCTCACACAACAGCCAGCTCCAGGACAGCACCGCCGCCGTGCAAGGTTTATGTGACCTTAAAGTTGCACCTCGTCTGTGGGACAACCAGGTTAGCTCAGACCAGGGAGTGAAGGAAGCAGAGAGAGCAGTGCAACCACCAGCTATAAATCACCCTATCTCCTTCCCAAACATAACATTTGTAAGAAAACCCTGAGTTCTTATAAATATTTAAGTCAAGTTTCAGCTGTTTATGTCTTACATCTGTCTTTATCAGCCTCTAATCATTTCTCTGCTCGCATCCCACGCCGCCGCCTGCTAATCTAAGCTGGCTGCTCTCAGTGCAAATGTATTTTCTCACCTCGGTTTGGACAACCATCATCTGAATTCTGCTGCTTGGCGATCCTCTCCAAAGAGGCCTTTCTGGCTTTTCATGGAGAAGGTAAAACAGAAAAAGAAAAGATCTCTTGAGATTTAACAATAACTCAACCAAATCAATTAAAACCTACATGATACCCTTCTCTCGGAACAAGGATCATAACGTGGCTGGCTGTGCACGCCTGCACGTTTTATTGCTTCTCCTTTCCTTTTAGTGCCGCACAAGCTATGTATTATAATGATCTGGCTTCTTCTAAGAGATGCGTGCTGCTCTGAGACAGGGGGAAAGGTGGAAAGGCAAAGTTTATCCGCAAAAAGTCGGCTGGTGTGGATTATAGCCAGAGACTGCCAATTTTCCGACTTTCTAGTATTTTTTAGTAGAAAGGAAAACAAAGGGGAGATTGTTTTTGAGAACCTCTTGAAAAAAAATCCAGGCTTTCCAAGCAGCCGTAGGGCTGGTGAAAACCACAAGAATTTGGCAATGCTGAATATCCTGTTTCATAGAGGGGAGACAAATGAAGGACAGGGATATTGCGCAGAAGGGGAGCACCCCACTGAACCAAGGTTTCCCGGAGTCCCATCCCTCCCTCTCCTCTTAGTGGCCCTGTAATAAAAATCCTCTGGGATGGTCGAGAAAGCTCCCAACGTCCCCTTCAGATATACCGAGGTACGTCGCGACTGGAGGTACTGCTGGGCTGTTTGCTGCTAGTGAAGTGCAGGGAGGTGCTGAGGCTCAGTAGGGAAAAAAAGAAACCTCATTCACTGCTATTCCCCTCCTGCTCGGACTCTCCTGATGGCCTGTGATCTCCCGGAGCCCTGGGAGGAAGAGAGGGGCGATGAAAGCGTGAGCTTTTCCCCGTGAGCCCGGAAATCCGCCCGAGCTTGACTTCCAGCAGCTGGTCAGGAGCTCCGCTCGTGCCAGAGCACCCCACGAGGCCGTGCCATCACCCGTCACAGCCGGGCCACGAGGCACAGCGGGAGGAGGGTCACCACAACGGCAAGCTCAGCCCAGGGAGCTTCAACTCCCCAGCTCTCCACTCCCAATGCTGGGGCAAGAGTGGCTCCCGTGGAGGGCAACTCAGAGCATGAACCGTAGCTGATACCTCCAAATCATCCTCCAGACATGCCTCTCTCTCCCCATCAGGGATATTTGCCCCCACCACGTTACCACGAGTCCTCACGAACATCTCCCAGGGAGCCCACGGAGCAGCCAGGACTTACAGTCCTTCCTCTGTGCCGAGGAGCACCAACACGTCCTTGCCATCACTGTGAAGCTGCTGGAGAACAGCACCGGCTCTGACACGTCCTGCAAGCTGCCGAGCGCAGGTATTGGCACGCTGCACTGCCTGCGAGGGCTGCCGCTTTGTCCCGAGCTGTCTCAGCCCGGCAGCCGCTGGGACCGCAGAATCGGTGCCAGCAAACGCTCAACTCAGCATCCCCAAGCAGTCCTGGCACTTCCAGCACTCTCTGGGGCTGGAATTTAGAAAATCTGGGTTCAGTTCCCAGCTCAGCCACACATTTTTTTTGTCCCTGTGGTCAAGCGACTAAACCTCACTGTGCTTTACTTTGCCTTCTACAAGCTGGAGTAAGGTTACCGCTTTTTTTCTCACCGCTATTTTGACTTGTCTACTTACATTACAATCTTTTGGGAGAGGAGGCTGTATGTGCGTATCTACCAAATCTAATATAAGTGATCTAATCCTGGCAGATTTCTCTAGGTATTACTGTCATACAAATTCTGAGGGCTGTGTCTATATAGACAGCTTAACCCACTCTCAGGCGCCAGTAAGTGACTTATCTCAGCGCTGTGCCCATGCTTGCTTTAAATTTGCATTTCAGAACCTGAGCTCTGGTTCTCCGGGATTAGCGAGCCCAGAGACCTGATCCTACTAGCCCACCCCACTCCTGTGGGCGTAAGACATTGCCAACATTCGACTCCAGAGCAAGACCTTCCCATGCCATTCTGCATCCGTGAGAAAAATCAGCCTCAGCAAATTAATTTATATAAACAGGTTAGGTCAATCACCATTTCCCACCGATTTTATTCACTCTAGTAAATGAGGCAAAGAGGGTTATTTCTTTCCTATGCTTTGCTGGTTCTCTTTCAATCTTTGGGACATGATTTCCTTACTTTCCTACTTAATTAAGAACAGGACTTAAACACTTAAAGTTATCAACTTCCATAACCTCCTCTCCAAGCACGATACCGTCCCACCCGCACTGACAACCGGCAGCATCTGCCACCTGCAGCACTCGCACGTCTGCCCCGGGGGAACAGGGACCGGC
Source organism: Fulmarus glacialis (assembly GCF_000690835.1). Classification (NCBI taxonomy): domain Eukaryota; kingdom Metazoa; phylum Chordata; class Aves; order Procellariiformes; family Procellariidae; genus Fulmarus; species Fulmarus glacialis. The sequence goes on along the minus strand of NW_009185584.1, from coordinate 1,217 downwards.
GATCCTGGCAGCCAAGGCGCTTCTCTGGGGGATGGTATTTTTTTATAGATATTTCCAACCCCCATTTCTCAGCAGAGGTAGCACTGACTGTCAGGACACGCCGTGACTCTGCTCAGGGCTCTGTGGTCCTTTCGTTCAGGTCTAGCCCAGAGCATCTCGCCCGGGGTAAACCTCGCAAGGCCCCAGAAAACAAGAGCTGCTGCTACAAGTCTGTCTGAGGCTGAACACTTGCTCGCGCAGGAAGGACGGGCGCTCGAAGGGCGTCACAGCTCGGAGCAGTAGATAATCATGATAAGCGGCTGGGGGGATGCAAGAAGTCACTCTCACCTCCATGTCCGTTACAAAGCTCTGGTTGTCCATCCCCTCCCCTCCGCCCCGCTCTCTCCCTCGGGATGGCACAGCCCGTTCTCTGCTTTTAATCGAGGGAAAGGAGAAAGAAAGAAAGAAAAGGAGAAGCAGCAGCCTGCGCAGTAACCGAGTCCTTCGCCGCCTCCGGCACGGCTCCAGCGGGACGCCATGTTTGTTCGCAGGTAAAGAGGAAGCATTGGGGATTATGGACACGGCTTTGATTTTATTTTAAAGGCTTTAATATTTGGAGCTGTATTGATTTGATTTATCTCAGTGTGCCAGTGTACCACCGGTAACTAAGCAACACCGATCCTCTCTGTATTCCGGGAGGCTCCCGGGATTTTGCCTATGAACGATATTACTTTGTGTATATGAAACTAAATGGACCATAGGCACCATTTGTAAGGTGGAGGATATTTGAGTTTCATATTTTTTTGTTTCTTCTTGCTGGGAGATGGATGTACTCCCTGGCACAGCGCTGTACCCCCAGCCCAGGCTGCAGAGCCTGGGCACACTCGTCCAGGAGATGCCAACAAGAAAGACTCAATCCAAAGTCGTGAGATGCACCAAAAAAACCAGGAAGCAAAGCAGCTGGTGTGGTGCTGCCATGTCCTCCTTTTAGAACTATTTGCAACAAAAAAACAACCCCAAAACCTAAACCCTAAAGCAGGGTCAACTTCTGTGGGACTCAGACTGGCATAGAGGAAAGCTCAGCTGGCAGAGAGAGTAGAATAGAGTATTTTCAGTTGGAAGGGACCTACAATGATCATCTAGTTCAACTGCCTGACCAATTCAGGGCTGACCGAAAGTTAAAGCACGTTCTTAAAGGCATTGTCCAAATCTCTCTTGAACACTGATAGGCCTGGGGG
>NW_009185583.1:439-8588 GCF_000690835.1 Fulmarus glacialis | reverse complement strand
TGGCCCCAAAACCGAGCCCTGGGGAACAATTGTTACTGGCCTCCAAAGTATCCAAACCTCTTTATCCCAATATCAGAGCTTCCCCCTGATATTTTCAAAGACACATGTCTAAGTTATCAAAACACTGCTCTGCAGTACATTGAGCTCATGGAGGCAACGTAAAATGAAGAATAAATCTTAAATGGGTATTTGTACTGAAGCTAGGTTTGTACTGAAGTAAATAACATGGGTGTTACACTATTGATTGTTACTGTTCACATTTAGCTGGATAAGAATCTCCTGGGTTTAATTTCATTTGTAGTTGCTGGTGATTGTTGCTCTAAAAGTCAGCTCTGTATTCACAGAAATTGGAGAAACTTTGCCAAGGAATGTAAGTCTCCAAAGAGCATGCTGGGCCTCAATTTTAATGTGGTTGTTCAAATACTAACAAGCCAATGCTGCTATTCTCTCACTCTGTACAAGCCTTGCAGAGCACCTTCAGTTCTAGGAGATCTGCAATTTCTGATGTGGTTGCTGAGCAGAAAGAAGGGTTGGAAGACTCGCTTTAAAATTCGTCAGTTGTCATTGCTTTGGGATTTTTGGCCACTGGTATGGTGGGAAGGAAGCTGAAAAATTGTAGAAGAGTCCAGACTATGGAGACAGCATCATGTGGGACACGTTGGTGGAGGAGGTGTTGAGGTGGTAGATAGCAGAGCATCTGGCTGGCTTTGGAGGTGTGCAGGAAGAAGTGCCTTTTTCTGATCTCTGCATTTCTCAGTGGGTAAAGCTGGTGATATATAGTTATTTGCATTCCCTTGTGTTCTTTCCTTGGCATTAGTTACCGACCTGTGTCGTGAACAGGCTGTCAGGCTAGATGGGCTTTTAGTCTGATGGTTCTCCTCATGTTAAGTCTTCTCTTCATCAAGTCACTTAAACACTTCCTTTACATGTGAATTGCCTCATTGAAGTGACAGAGCGGAGACATGGAGCTCCCACTTGCTAAGAAATATGACTTAACTTTCTGAAGGGCTGGATGCCAACAGCCTTTTTGAAAGGAGACAGTGCTCAGACTTCTACTCCAGCAACTGACTCTGGAATTATTTCTAGTGTCAAAGATTTCCCTTTTGTGGAAGGTATGATAGATGCACATCTGCAGATTTTCTCTGGCATGTTTTCCCAATGTTTTTTTGTTGTGTTTTTAATACCGAGCATAGCAATTATCCTCATGTATTTAAGTATATTGCATTTAATTTACTAGAATGCTGAAATGAGCAATGAGAAACTCAGAAGGTCAGAGGTAAACTAAGTTTCCAGAGCTACCCCTCAGCCCTTTCTTTCACAAGTGGTGATATATTTTGCCAATTCCTTTAGTTTGACCCTCTTTCCAGATGGCTCTTTCAAAATGATTGGTCAGGCAGCACACTGTAGTTTACTAACAGCATGGAAAAATGCGTATTTACTTGCTGAAATTAATTTTATCTGGATCAGAGATTGTTACTTAATTCCGCGTGTCTGCAGTAATACTAACTTATGGACCTGCCAGTTAACAGAAAGGTCAGTTCATAGCCTGAGTATGCTTCCTTTCAGAATATCAATGACATGGTTACAGGTTGCTGTCAAAAATTTTTTTCAAATATTGTTTATAAAGTTGCAGATCTCCCTTCATATATTACTGAGTTGCTTTCTCATGTAATACAATAAAACAAAGTTGAATTCAGCAGTGTAGTGTAGTCTGTGGCTGGAGTCAGGAAAGAAATTTCAATGTGAAGTTCGAATGTGCGAGTTTGCTTTAGAAGACTAGTACAGGCTATTTCCTTTTTTTTTTGCCTGAAAGCACCAAACTTTCAGTGTTATTTACTGTCTAGTGTGCTGTACATCATGGAACTCTTTCTTCCAAGTGCATGTGCTTAATTTCTATTCAGAGCACATGTGAAAAATGATTGTGAAACTCATGTTTCTCCAGTGTGCTGGTTCGCTTTTTTAAAGAAGCACTTTTAAATTTGAGCATTTCCTTGTTCAGTCTCCTCTGACTGTGCCATATATGTATATGTATATATGGATACAGTTATATATAGATTTAAGTAATCCTTCTGTTTACTCTAGCACTGGTGTCTTTGTCTGGCATCAGCATTGTTGCCATCAGCAACAGATTGGAGTTGTTTTGGGGGATGGGAGTGCAGAGTCAGCTGGTCTGTATTTAATCTTATTGCTGTAGACTTGATCCTTACTAGAGGCAGCTGCCAGTGCCTGATCCCGTACTAATTTCTAAGCAGTGGTCGGTCAGCAACTTCCTGGCTGTTTAATTCTGTCAGATGGCACAAGCGTATAGTCTGGACACCTTGGTGTCTCTGGTGTGATACAGACCCCTGGTTATGCTGGGCTCGCCTGTGTGTTTTCTATCCTAGATGCACATATACCTGATTATGAATTACATGTAGAGCATTCAAATTTCTAGAGCAGGCTTTCACTTGAGGTTCCACTGGGCTAGCTGGTTGCTTCATGTTTATGGGGTTTGATTGTTTCAGTTCATTTTCTGGTTGGGTTAAGAAAATCCCTTCTTAAGGGTTTCATTGTGGAAGGTAATAGAAGAAAATGAAAGAAAGGTGATTTGTTTAGCTGGACAGTAACCAGTGTAGCCTACTGCTAGTGTAAATATGGACATGAAGGCTTGTATTGTTTCCATCTAGGATCTTTGGCAGTTTGTTTTGGAGACCACAAGACAACCCTTCTTGGTTTTTAATCCTATTTTTAAAACAGAAATCGGCTTCTTTATTCTCCGGTTAACTGTGTAAATTGCTGCTGGTTACTTAACCCACAGATTTCAAAATAATGTGAGATAATTAATTCTTTTAAATTCTCTGTCAGGTAGGAAAGTATTAGATTCATTTTACAGATTCATTACAATGAGGCATGTAGTTAATTAACTTGAGAGTGATACATACCATCCAGTAGCAAACCTAGAAGTGGAACACCTTGGTTCTAATCTTACTTCCTGGCTTTCTAGTCATTTTGATTTCAAAGGTAGTTTCTCTCCACTTGTAATTTTGCCGTGTTTCTACAGAGCTGTCCTCTTTAAAATGTGTAGAAAATCTATATTATAGTGAAAGAGAAGGTATCAAACTGAGTAATTCATATTTGCAAAATCTGTTTGCTGTCTGCTTAGACAGCCTGTTGCGACTGCATCTTTCTTAGGGAGCACACTCTCTCGCCTTAGACTATGTCCTGCTTTTACCAATAGGTTTTCAGTCAGGCTGTGCTTCAATGAAGACGTCTCAATGCCAAAGCCAGGCTAAGCAATTTTCCTTCCTAGCCATTCACTCCTGCTCCTCTGCTGCCCCTTTTGTTCCGCATGTGTGGTGCCAAGACACTGAACTGTACCAGGATTAAATATAGCTTGTTGGGGTTGGGGGGGGTTTGTAGGATTCATTGTGTGGCCCCTTAGACAATTGTAGCGGCATCCTTGAGGGGCCTGCGAGCTGGAGCATGCAGCTAAGGGAGAAGGAGGGGAGCAGAAACTGCATGAGCTGGTTTTGTAGCTGAGGAAAGAAAAATGTCCATGGAACCATGGTTTCAGACTGCCACAAGCCTGCCAAGGAATCACATCTGCTCTTACTTCAAAGCCTGTAACAGAACATTCTCTTTTTTCTTGAGAATATTGCATTGCTTGTAGATATATGTGAAATATTCGATTTCTTTTAACTCATTCCCTCCTCAACTAGCAGATGGAAAACTTGTCAGTGTAAATACTTGGGGTTTTAATACCTTCAGCATTGTTGGTAGTTCTCTTTCATGGTGGTTGTGACTCTGGTGACTGAGAGCTTATCATTGCAGGCAATTACTCCCCCGAAAAGTCACTTTTATTCCAAAATAGTGTTTTCAAGCCAGCTACAGCATTTGATTTCTCTGCATAGGTTAGACTGCGGGCATAATAAGATTCGGCCTAGCTGTCTCTACTTCTTTGAAGATCAGACTTCTCGTGTTAAAAATGGGAAGGGGGAAGTTACATTGTGTCATCTGTAATCCTTTTGTTATATTTTTTGCAAGCCCAAGGTTTTAAATTTAAGGAAAAGTTTAAACATAAGTCTGTTTTCCACAAGCCAACTTACAGCTAAAATGAAGCTGTTCATTCCGCTATAAAATTATCACTCTCTTCTTTCAGTACGTTTCCACAATTTCTGTAAGTTGTTTAGTGTTCCAAAGTAACCCTCCAGCAAGTGAGACTGTGCTGTTCTCAGCAACCCAGAATATTTTATCTTTACAGATGTGGGGGTAAGTCACAGTTGTTTGTATCTCACAGGCTCCCACTGATGGAAACTCTTGTCCTGCAAAGTTTTGCACTTGATAAAGAGTAATGCTTGAGATGTCAGCCCTCTGGAAATCCAGAGCTCTGTAGAGCTCTGCAGAAATTACACTCCTTGAATATCCTGTTTATAAATCCTCAGATTTAAATCCTTATTTTGTTGGAATTCCTTCAGGCAAAGATTTTGGTTTTCCCCATGATGTGCCTGGTTCATGCAAGTATGGGCATAATAAAATGGTCTGATGCTATCACTTCAGAAAACTCATGTAAGTTTTTGGTAAAGGTACTTAGCTTTTCTAGGGAGATGAAGAAGCTGGCATTTTGCATTGAGAAGCCTGTGTGGGCAGAATATTTAACACAGCAGATAGGCTTGTGGGAAGTGGCATTCAAAGAGAGAACTAGGAGTTTTTAATCAGTAGAAATGGATAGTGTTTTAACCCTGTGGGCTGCTCAGGATCAGCTCAGGTAGCATTTAAGATAAGATGAGAAAGCTCAGAAAGTGCACATGCAGCAGTAACAGAAAATCATTCATCATTTGAAATAAGCAGGCAAATATGTGAACAGAGCTATAGGTCAGTCTGAAATGAAAAAGAAAAAATAGATCAAGGCTGGGGAAAGTGCAATATTTCCTTGAAGAATGCTGTGCTAACTAAGCAAGAAATTGGAAGTCAGTAAAGGCCATTTGACACGGGGAGCAAGCACTTGGTCGCTTGCCATAACTACCATCGTGTGGGGCAGAGCCGAGGAACATGGCAGACTGCAGAGTGTGTGTGCACCTAGAGAGCTCTGGGGAAGGCTGCCTGTATAAGAAACATCATCAGGTTGCGTACGATCACTGGCTATGGTGAGCTAGGGGTTGCATGTATAAATATTAAGAGCTAAAAATGGTACAAGAAAACACACAATGCTGGGTATGAATTTTTCAGTGCCTTCATTAAAAATCCAACATAGATAATTACCCTCCCTACTTTTATCTCCTTTTAATGTTGAAAAATCTCTCCATGGAGACTTCTCTCCAAATAAGGGAATTTATTTGGGTTTTGGTTTTGAAGTCGGTTTTTTCCTTGTTTTTTTGTTTCTGTTTTTTAATAAGAAAAGGATGAATTCCAGACAGGAATTTTTTTTTTATTACTACTTAAGCTTCTCAAAGGATATTACAAAGAAAGAAGAGCAAAGTGGATCAAACTTACGGAAAGCATATAATGTTTTCCTTTTTATAAAATAAAAGAAACAACATCTGAGTTTCTAAGGGCCTATGGGGAAAATAGCTTGTGTCTTGAAGGGCTTAGGTCATAGTTCTGCTGAAAGTATGTAAGAGGGTGTTTGTGTGCATATGAAGCCCTAAATACAGTGAATAGCTAAGATACTAGTTACTGTTTATCCTGCTTTTGGCAGTTCCTGAGGATGGAGGTTGTCTATATCTGTTCACTTTTCTTTTCAGCTAGTATATCCCAGATTAAAAGTCATCCATAAAACGTGGGAAAAGTGTGGGGGGAAACAACACAAAACTTTCTTTCAAAAGGCCTGGAATCACTGATGATGTCCCAGGATGCAGTATGAGTTAGGTAGAGATCTCAGTATTCCTTAAATGTGAAGAAAAAAGGCTATGTACTGTGTTGGAAAAAGATGAATCAGCTGTTTTTGGCCAGGTAATGATGACTTCCTAGTAGAACTGGACTTGGTAGGAATAAGTTAATTCTGAAAAGAGCTTCAAGAGACGAAGAGCATCTTTGGGAAGAAATGGAACTGACCAATTAGGAAAATGTCAGCAATGCTTTTCCTTTGTGCAGGAACCAACCACCACTGCAGCTGCCTGCCTGCCTGCTTTGTGAACATTTGCAAATACTGTTCTGTGATTGGGGGAAGCTTGCCAGTAGTTGAAGCTGAATGCTGTAAAAGAAAGCCCATTTATTTTAGTCTGTGTGAAGTGGAAGGAAGACCTACTTAGAATTGTGTAAAAATTATTTGTTTCACGTTTATAACTTGGCAGCACAATGGCTTACGAATTTGGAGTGTGAAACACTGATTTGAGAATGAGCTGGGGACTTGATCGCTGCAGGCTGAGAATTACTGTTTTGATAAACCTTGCTACCTAATTCATGGTGGATGAATATTTGGTGCTTGCTTCAGAGAAATTCTGGTTGCCTCTATAGGTTTAGGGCTATAGACAGTTTATAATTTTGTTTGTTTTTTCTATTGTGAGATGCTTGTTGTCATCTTTTTGATGAGGAGGTAGATGCACATTTAGCTCAAGTTGCATTGCTTTGTATTGTTTTTAAAGTAAATTTTGAGGTATTGCAAAGAACCCAGCCTGCTGGAAATAAGAGCAGTTCTACTTCCCAGCCCCTGCCCCACCAAAGAAAGTTTAGTGTGCATCTCAATAGGACAAAACTTTCTCTGCTGTCATCTATTTTTTATCTCTATGTTTGGCTGGAAATACTGCTTTTGGAAAAGCAGTAGTTTACATACCCATTTACTTATACCCTATGTTAAGGAGAACCTTGAATGTATAGAAGTTAACTATAGCGATTGTGGAAGCCCTATCGAATGCCTCTGGGTCAAGATCAGAGGGGTCGTCTCTAAGGGAGAACTTACAGTAGGCATCTCCTACCGACCTCCTCCAAACCAAGACGATAAGGCCAACAAAGCAATATTTGGGTCACTTAAGCTTTGGGTCAACAGAAACTGGTGGATAACTTCAGTAACCCAGGCATTTGTTGGAAGAACAATACAGCAGCTCACATCATCCATCAAGTTCCTTGAATGCATAGAGGACTGCTTCCTCATACAAATGTTACTTGTGCCAACCAGGAATGAGGCACTGCTGGACTTGCTACTCACAAACCAAGAAAACCTGCTTTGTAGTATCTCAGTTAGTGATAACCTTGGCTGCAGTGATCAAAATACTGTGGAGTTTGGAATCCTGCTGAGCACATTGAAGGTTAGTACTAAGAACAAAGATTTTAGATTTTAGAAGAGCAAGCTTCAGCTCGCTCAGAGCTCAGCTGGGAGGGATTCCATGGGAAGCCTCCATGGAGGATGAAGGAGCTAGCGAGTGCTGGGAGTTTTTCAAGAACGCTCTCCTGGAAGCACAAAACCAGTTCATCCCCTTTAAAGGTAAGGGAAGTAGGCGGAGCAAGAGACACCCTTGGCTTAACTGCAAGCTTCTGAGTCTGCTTAAAACCAAAAGAGAAGCATACCAGAGATGGAAAAGCGAACAAATACCCATTGAGAACTACAAGGGCATTGCCAGGGTGTGCAGAGATGCAGTTAGAAAAGCAAAAGCTCAGCTCAAATTGAAATTGGCCGGAGATGTCAAAATCTACAAGAAAGGGTTCTTCAGGTATGTAAACAACAAGCAGAAACAGAAGAAAAATATTGGCCCGTTGTTAAATAGGAGAGGTGAATTAGTCACCAGCAATGCTGAAAAGGCAGAGGTTCTCAACGCTTTCTTCACCTCTGTCTTTACCAGCACTGTTGGGCCCCAGGTCTTGGCAACAAAAATCCAGGTTGATGCAAACACAGACCCACCATCAGTGAAGGAAGAGTTGGTAAGTGAACTATTACAGGAGCTTGACCCCTACAAATCGATGGTCCCTGATGTTATCCACCCAAGGGAGTTAAGAGAGCTGGCTGACCATCGTTGCAAGGCCACTCTCCATAATCTTTGAGAAGTCATGGAGATTGGGGGATGTCCCAGAAGACTGGAAGAAGGCTAATGTCACCCCCATCTACAAGAAGGGCTTAAAGGAGGATCCAGGAAATTATAGGCCCATCAGTCTTACTTCAGTCCCTGGAAAAGTTATGGAACGAATCCTCCTGGGGGCTATCACAAGTCAAATGAAGCACGTGATTGGGAAAAGCCAGCAC
>NW_009185583.1:0-256 GCF_000690835.1 Fulmarus glacialis | reverse complement strand
GAAACGGGCTGAAAGGCCACACCCAGAGGGTGGTGGTAAATAGCTCCTTTTCAAACTGGCAACCTGTCACAAGTGGGGTCCCCCAGGAATCGATATTGGGCCCAACACTGTTTAATAAGTGATCTGGATGATGGGATCAAGTGTATCCTGATGAAGTTTGCTGATGATACCAAACTGAGTGGGGAAGTGGGACACTTCAGAAGGGAGAGCCATCCTGCAGGAAGACGTGGATAGGCTGGAAGAGTGGGGTAACAAG
>NW_009185582.1:0-15862 GCF_000690835.1 Fulmarus glacialis | reverse complement strand
CTTCTCTCTATGCTTGGATTTGTATTGCTCCGTAATCTTTCACCTGCAAAAGCAATAACCATTACACATGCAATCCTGTTTGCACCCTGAGTTACACTGTCTGAATCCTAGCAGTCTGCAGTCCTCCAGTACTTCTAACCCGGGATGAACTACATTTCATTTTAGACTATGCCTTTTTACTAAAGCAGCAACGTGGTTTTGCATTTCCTGATATATGGGTAAGGCAAACTGATTTGGGCATAACCGTAATCCTCCTAACTGTATACTAGAAAAAACAATATAATTTTTTGCAAAAATGTATATTGGCATTAAGTCCAAACTCAAGTTTACACAAAGACAGTATTTCTATCGAAATCTCTGCAAATTTTTACAGAGCAAGTTCTCCAAGCTTGAATCTCAGTTTATAGGGAGTTTACATACCTTATGATTGTCACCTTGACACAAGGAACTCACTGAAATGCAAGGGAGCATTCTTGTAAACAGGAGAAAAAATGCATCTTTCTCTATTGTGTCTGGTTTTGTTTTGTTTAATTGCTTGATGAAATTAATGTTACACTGTTGCAGGAACAAAGCACATCCTCATTAAACGAATAGCTTGGAGGATGTTTTGGATGCTGTAATTAGCTTCTTTGAAATATTTACGTTCTTCCTAATGTTGCTTGAATAAATGTTAATTATGGCTAGTGGAAAGGAAATCAAACAGCTGAGTATGTGAAACCATCATCTTCTCCATCTTCAGAGAAGGCAAGGCCGGGAGGTACGTCACTGAATCCACTCACTTGCTGCATACACGTACACACAGCCTGTAAGGAAGTCAAGGCATACTGTTTTTTTCTATGACTTTAACAAAAATGATGAGAAATCACTCACCTACATCTGAACTTAAGCACTAAGAGAGTTCTTACCCATACTGCACTTTCTTCACCAAAATATTCCAAGCTTACTGGAGAGTGCTTGAGATGGGTCAGTGTGTGCAAGCTTACTCATGTCTTATACAACTTCAGATGGGTCCATTAATATTCTTCCTCCTTCGCGGAATGAATAAGTTGCATACACGGATTTTCTTCTTACTTGTTTATGTTCTAGAGAACTAAACTTTGGGGAGGAAGTCTCAATAATCGATTAACGCCAGCTCAGATATCACACTTTTTCAAGGTATCATCTCTCTATATTACTGACTAATAATGCACAGGAACCTTGTATCAGAACAGAAAAAATCCATGAAGTAAAGTCACTGGAGACTCAATTCAAGAATCAGCATCTCCGATGTTGATGCCATATAAGGCATGATAGGCCCTGTATTTTCTCAGAATATTCTTTTCTTATTTTATCCAAGATAATGCCTCAGCTCTTTCTTTATGAATAAGTAAAATTTAAATTACCTTGGGAGCCTCTAATGAAGTAGTGAGGGGAACTTGTCTGAACTACTGGAAATGAGCACAGAAACCCCAGCCCCTGGGCTGAGAGAGACTCCACTAGGGAACGGTGATGGAACTGATTGCAGCAAACGTTCAGGGCTCTCTCCCCAAATGTTTTGTATAAAAGGTCCTTGCGTAAAAGAGAGATGGCTGAGCTCTTTAATGACTAAAGATAATTTGCTCAACAGATGACAAATTCAGCAAAAACGTAATAATCTTTCCAAAATAGTGGGTACCTGTTTTAATTAGGGCTGAATTTGGCTCACTGTGTACAGCAAGGCAAAGTCTCCCGTTCACAGACACAGAGCATGGGCACAAACCGCGTAATTCCTCATTCCCTTAGCTTGCAAGGAATCCTTAGAGGTAAAATAGGAGATCTCTAAATTTCATCTCTGCATTGTTTGTAGTCTCAGGAGAAAGATCCGTGTTCCTATGTGAAAAGTAATGCATACGGAGAAAAATAACCCTTATGCAGCGATAGGCAGTATACTAGCTACCATCATGTAGAAAAGAGATACCAGAATCACTGTGGATGTTTCTACATGGACACCAGGTCACTTCCCAGTGAAGTTAAAAAAAGTGAAATAGGATGTTATGAATCACTAGGAGAGAAGTACTATTACTACTATTATAATTATAAAGACATGGGAAAAAAAAGAGAAAAACCTGAAGATAAAACCCCATTACTCAGCCTTTGCACAAGCGCCTAGTGGATTCCACATGTGGATTACTGCAATTATGATCCCATCGTTCCTTCCAGATGAAAATGCAGAGAATTGTAGTAAGTTCAGTGCAAGGTTAAGTTTGACAAGACTGGGACTCTTCAGTACAGAAAGCAAAAACTTAGACAGGGATACAATACAGGTCTATAAACATATATGCAGGTAGAACAACGTGAAAAAAGTTGAAGAACTACTTTCAACTGATACTTAGAGTAAGACCTGGAAGCCATGACTCCATATCTCATTTATTATATCCTGAGATGTTTCTGAATCAGTCCCATGGAAATAAAAGCTCTGCGTTACGTTAGTCCCTTGCCTAGTCCATGATATTAAATCTCCATCTTTGAAGTAAGCAGATTTCATAAGAAATACACTCAGCAGAAGTGTGTAATTTTCATGGACTTGCATTTGTTTTAGTGGTGGAACTGGTCACAGACGATAAATATTTCCCACCCCATTTACACCATTTTACAATTTTTCCGCTGACATTCCTCATTAATTCTGTAAAAAACATGGGACTTGAAAAAAACCAGTTTATTTATTTTTATGAAGTCCTGGTGATTGTACAAAGAAAGCTAAAGAAAAGCGATAATCCATAATAACAATTCAGTATTATTCAGTTGACCTCAATATTATTCAATTGAATAATAATTCAAAGAAAAGCAATAATCATCTACTATCATTACTATGTAAGAGGTACGTTCACATAAATTGTTTGAAAAAAGGCTAATTTTCATGATACTTCCATCTCAACTTTTCTCTAACACACACCAAAGCACATCAACAGCTGTGATGATTGTTTTAAAAACAAGATGATGAGATGTACCTGGGGAAACAGGATTTTGAGCACCCTGTTGATTATTGACACATAATTAATAAAATAATAAAAACTCAACATTGCTTTCAGAATCTACAGGTTTTATAACTAAAAAGTCCTTAAGCAAGAAAGAGAAGAAGGGAAGGCGGGTGACTACTGACACTTAGAAAATGTCATCCTGCCTTGCACACGGCTGTGACCTGCGTTGATTTTACAATGGGATCATTTCTCTTTTAAAGAGACACAAACTAATGCTGTGACCTAGCAATGGTTTAATCTATGGTTTAATGGTTTAATCTAATGGTTTATTCACAATATGTACATAAATCCAGCGGGAAGGAAGGCATCCTGGAAATTTTGCTTGTAAAACTCCAATATATTTTGCCAAAAGTTTTGAACTCCCATTGGCCTCAGAAAAAATTACAATCCAGGGCTGAATTTGATATATTGTCTAAACTCTGATATTACTCTTAAAAAAAAAAAAGATGTAAACACTTTTGAATGTTTCCCTTTATTTTTTAACCTTAACATTCTCAAAATCACCATAGGTTTCCTCCCAGCTTGCTAGTGAGGTACAACTAATGCTGACTGCAGGAAATTTCTTTGCATAAATGCAACATGTAAACATTCGCTTGGTAGTCTGAAGGGAAAGACGGTAAGGAAATAATTTGAAAAAATGGACTAAAACCTCCTGCGTTTCTTCCAGCCTGAATCATTCAGAGATTCTCTGTCTAAAGTGTTAAGCAATGGGATCCCAGCAGCCTGCTGCTTGGCTTGCTTATCTGTTCACCGTCCTCCTACGACCAGAATTGACACTCAGTACGTGTCAATTTAGCTTAGAAATCATATTTATTAATAGAGCAGGCAGCAGATGAATAATTAACAGATTTTCCCATGTCAAAATAATGGTAAACAAAAATCAATTCTAGCAATCCCTTCATTTTTCTCCCACCACCACAAAGCTGCTCCTACTGTGGGTTAATCAGCTTACTGGACAGGATATTATTTCTGGACACAACCTGCTACTATTTTTTTATTATACCAGCCACCAAATGCAGAATAATGCCAAAAATCATCAGTAGTGTCTTTAGGCCTGCCCTCCAAATCTCAAAACTCAAGAAATTTCTCTTTGCTTAGTTTTAGAGTTTTGGAGTCTATGAGATTGCTAGTACTAACTCTGAAGTTTATTAGATAATACTTTTTTCTCTGCAAAGTTGGACTTGGGAAGGCAAATTCTTCTACTGACTTCTCTTGAGATCAACTGCACTGCAGTCATAAGCCTACATGGCAATGTCTTGAAAATTAAGTATCATAAGCAGAGTTTTGTAATGTGTTTTACCTATCTAATCCTAGACAGCATGATCTGCCGCATTATCTTTTCAATGATTTTATAATGATAACCAGCAACTTAGAAATTACTAAAATCTTTATACACACCAAATCTTTTACTATTTTAATCTTAAATTATCTCTTTCTGTGGAGACTGTTCAGATATGTCACTGATGATCAGCTCACCATCCCTTGCCCACCCTTTGCCAGATTTTGACCTTCAGGCTGTCACTAACTTCACTTTAGATCCACTTCATTTCTGCAAAATGCTGCATATTCATGATTGATTGCTTGTAAATTGAACACACTGATCCCCACGGTTCCTTCCAGTCCTATATGCTTCTGGTGTCCACCCACCAGGAACATACACTTGCCTTTAAAGACTCAAGACTTGTGAACCTAATCCCATGTCGAATGCCTTGTGAGCTTAGTGCTCAGACCCCACCGTTATCCAGAATCATGGTGCACCGGGGAGCCGTGAATTTACAAGGAGTCCAAAATTTATGAGTAGTCTTTGAATAGAAAGAGAAGCTACATGGAGTAGAGCAAGGCTGACCTGGGAGAGTTTGAGGCAGCTCTCTGTGCTGATTTGTTCACTAACAGTGTGCCCTGGACTTGGTATTTGAGGTAAAACTACTTTATATGAGTTCAAAACTGCTTTAATGTATGGGAAGATTATTGGGTAAGTTATCGTTCTTTCATTATATATATCTATCTATCTGTCAAGTACAGCATAGTAGCAACCCCATCCTTAGTCATTGCTTTCTTTGCTGTAGCACTCTATTAATTTTTAATATTTCTTTAGGTTATATATTACACATGACATGGATTGGGAAAATGTAGTAATAAACTTCAAGTTGATTCTTTCTTCTTTCATTCAGGAGAAGAAAACCCCAACCAGCTCGCGACATCCCACACTTGCTGACTTCGAGAAGCTGTAGCCATATTTCTGGCTCTACTCAATAGTATCTGACCACTGTGACTGGCTGGACTAGCAGAGCTGCTAGATTAACTCCTTACGGAAGCTCTCACATTTTGGAAGAAAAGGTGACGCTTCCTCTGTATAATTAGCTGATATTTTGGCATCTGCATGAATATACAAGCAGATATATACATAACTACTTACAGCGTATGAGTAGTAAGAATGACTCCGCAGAGCAAACGCCCAACTGAAAGCTACGTGAACCGCATGTTAAAAATCCTCTTGTTAAAAATCTGTCTGCTCGTAGTATGTGGTGCGTCACATGGGTTCCTCCTGGAAAAACAGAAGGTGACTTTCCTTATTAAAAATGCTACTTCGCAGGAAGAAACATTTACAAAAGCTGAATAATACAGGCTATTAATACTACTACGAGTTCTCCCCATAACAGCAAATAAAACCAAACTGTCTGCACCACTGTTGCATTCTACATCTCAAGTGACAGCCCTGGACTATTATTTGTTATTCTTATTATGGAAGTGGGCCCAGAAGGGCTATAAAAAGGACACAAACTTAAAGGTATCAGTTTTCATACAAATACTCAGTTTAAAAAAATTAGTTCTTGCCTAGAAGCTTTTACAACGCAGTTTGAGTTAGGAGCACAGAACTATGTTTTTGCAGGAATGTGTAGTTAGATGAGTAGTTTTCTTTTAAATAAAGTATATATTATTGAGATCATTACTTTAAATAAGTGAAATGTTAGTAGAACACACTTGCACTGAAGACTGTTGGCTGGATTTGGAATAATAGTTAAAACTTTCTATTCTTAAAGCTATGGCAAAATCCATCATTCTGGTACAGAAACAAATATATTGCTAAGAAAATCAAAGAAAGGCGGATATTGTTAACTTCATACCTTGCCAAAATGAAACAAAATCAGTAATAGGCAGATGGAAAAATACAAAATTGTTTGGAGAGAATTTTTATTTTCAGACTTTTAGAGACATTTTATATGAACAACTAAGAGTAAAAGTACAAAAAATGGCTGACAGGAACTTATCAAAAGAAAAATTATCAGCCTAAAGCACAGCAGCTAAAAGGGAAGCAGGCGAAAAGTGAATGCAAAGCACTGCTAAATCAAAATGGAAACCCTATGCAATTTTTCTGCAATAAGAAAACTGGGACAGAAAACAACCAACTTTTTGAATCAGGCCCAAATCTACTTTTAAATTACTGTGCTATGGTTTTAAATTCTGGAGATACCAGCATTAAAAGGACCTCCCTTTGAGACCAAAGTCCTCAGCGTTGCTCTCCTGAGTAACAACCACCCATAAAAAGGCCTAAAAAATTTCAGTCAGGAAAGTTCAAACTAACATACGCAGTCTGAAATCTACTTACACTCGCTAAGGAACCGAAAATCTCTTTACAACAATTTTTGATGCAACATTGTTCAAGGTTGAAACAAAGCAAAGTTTGTCTGAGTTTGAATCACTATGTAAATTAACAGGATGCCTGAAAACAGAGGTTCAAATAATAACAGCACTCAGTGACACATAATCATGTTTCTTTTGTCCTTTCTGGGCGCTCTTGTAATAACACGGAGAACACGGGCAGCCATCAGCCCCATCGGGAGTGACCACGAGTCGACGCTTCTGAGCTTTGCTTTTGCTGGGCTTCTTTCCACTTGTGGCAGATTTTTACTGACAGATCAGCTGAATCTCATTACTTCGAGGAGTCATGCTTCAGGAAGTGAACACCTTGAAATGTCATGACCTTTCCATGACAAGAAAAAATGTCACCAAAGAAAGGGCAATAGGAGTGAAAGAAAGAGACTGAGGATCGCAATTAATGAAAATATATTTATTGGACTATAATATAGCAACAGACTTTTTAATGGAAATACAATTTCCACTTGAATTGTCAAATTTCTAAGAAGACAGATGTAGAATATGTGCACTGGTTTATCAGTCGGTCAGTCCCTGGTGAAAGAGCATCTACTGTTCTGCTACTCTGGTTTGACACAGGTGAAGCAGCAAAATAATGGAGCTACACTAACTTTAAACTGATATAACAGATGATGAGGCCCAATCAGTCGTTAACATATTCTGTTCTGGAAATGTTTATTTTAAAGCTACCACTTCAGTGTATGTCAGGGTTGGAGAGCTAACATTTCACTAGACATTTCACTAGACATACATGACCTGACAGCTCCTGACGTTAGTCCCTTGTCATGAATGCTCTGAACCTAGAGACAGCTTCTGACTTTTGAAAATATTTAAATGAGAACAATTTTTCAGGTACTCTGTTGGCATGAACCACACAGTTATGCTGAGGAGAGGTATCAGTGGAGTTGTTTGAATTTACACTAGCTGAAGTTTTGCTCCAGATAATCTTAATGCCTGGTGGCTCAGGGCTGAGCTCTATATACAATAATCTATGTAGAGTTTTTCTCTATATGCATATACAATATTTTATGCTGCATATAGAGTTTTTGTACATTTTTTTTTTGTACAATGGAGGTTTTGTAGAATTTTGTACATAGAATATTGCATATACAATATTGCATATACAATATTCTGTGCTGCATATAGAGCTTTTCTCCATCTCCCTCCTAAATAGCCACAGACATTTTTGAGCTGATGTAGCAAGGCAAAGGAGAACCAGCACTGACTTTCCTTAGTGGCCAGCACCAGCTCTGACGTCTCGGGCTGGAATTTGCAGCAGGTGACTCAAAGCTGACCAAGGTTTTGGGCAGATAGCCGAGGGCAAGGACAGCTACCGGGTGAACTGCCCTGTATTATGAAACCAGCCTTTAGTTACGCAGTCATCACCGTGTGCAGAATGATATAACATGATAACAACCCAACCTTGTGAAGCTGAAATTAAAAGTATTATTTTTCACCGACAAAAGTATCAGTGAAATGCCGTAGAAGCTGCATGGAAATATGCCCTAGTCTAATTGCCTGGGCAACGATCTGTTGTCATTAAATTCTCGTTCATTTGTAAATCTAATCTTTTAATTAAAAGATTACAAATACAGTTGAGACTCAAATAATACTAATGCACTGGCTGAAGCAGCTCAAGAATATTTACAGGGCTGTCTACCCGTAGGCTGTTGTTCAGGCCCCAAAGGAGGATGCACAGCAGAAAGTCAGCTGGTCTCCTGTCTCCTGTGCGCTCATCCCGTCCCTCATCCCATACACTGGTGCAGGACGGGGCCGTACGCCTCAAACGTTTGCAAACATCTACCCACTCATCGTAATGCGGTGGCAAGGCTCTGCTTTTTCTCCGCCCTACGAGCTGGCAGTGGGCCCTTGCGGGAAGTTGCAGGTCAATTCCTTCTGCCTTTCCAACGGAGGTGTAATTTGTTAAACTCCACCTGAAGCAGAAGAAAGTTGGGATCAGCCTACAAAGAGTGGCCAACATGGGGAACAGGCTTCAGGTAATGATGATGGTGTGTATTTGAGGGAAGACTAAGAGCAGCCCTTTATAAAAGAATCATGGTTACACATTTGGCGGTTTTATAAGCTTTATTAACAATATCTTACTTAAGTAGCAGTGCTGTTTTAACGCAAACACACTCAAAGAAAGAGTAAGGACACGCTGCTATGCCCTGCCTCCTTTTCTGGACTACTTTGTTTTTCTGAAACTTTGTGTGTGTTTTCCAGTCCCGTGGACAAACGTGTTTGTACAGACTAGTACTTTTACAGCAACAGATACTTAAAAAGGTTAATTACTCCTGGTCTCCCCCAAGAAGGAAGGTAAACAGAACACGTATTACCTACTTTTCTCAAATACGGAAAACGAAGCCAGGAATTATTTGTTAAAGGCCAACAAGGACAGCCATGTCAGGTTTGAATTCCTTGGCTCCTGTTTCAAAACGTGCAAGCATATACCCTTCCCCCAGTCGACAAAAAGCGAAGACACAAACAACGGCACACACTCTACATTAGTTAGCTATAGCTAACAGGCAGGCAAAAAAGAGACAAGGGATGAAAAGGTCCTTCCTTCCACTGGTACAAGGCTCTGTACACTGTCAAGAGGATCCTACGCGAGAAAGCGGAGCGGACCCTTCTCTTTGCTGCTTCCAAGAGGGTTTGGAGGGCAGGCAGCACTTACGAGAAACTCCCGGTAACATCAAGTGATTAACATGCCCCGGCTGCCTCTGCAGAACGACCGATCACTGTCACTTGCAATTTTCTCCTTTTGGAAGGCATGATTTCATGACTGTCAGTCTTAATCTTTTGGTCTGTTTTGGGATTGAAGTGCTACTTTTTCTATATCTTTTAAGTTTGATTCAGAAGTGGCAGTTGGGGTATTATCTTCCACAAAAATTGACACACTCCAGACATTTTGAATTGATTTATATCACATTGCACGTTTCCAGATTAAAGTTCTGAAAAATTGTAAACGCTTCTGTATGTTAGACAGACTTACAACCTTTCCTAGCTGAAGGACACTTAGAAAGTCGTAATGATCAAATGGGCTTAATTCCATATACTGTGGATGACTCAAACTCTTATTCTTTTTTCCTTTTTAAAAATCTATGTATTGGTAACTGTCATAAAGCAACTGCAATATGTATGTTATACCTGTGCAACGGCTAGAGTACCTAAAACTAGGAATACTATTTTATGATACATTCATTCTTTGAGAATAAAGGTTCTTTACTTAGATTATTTTTTTTTTGTTCCCGCCTTTTCCCCTATTTTGGCAGCGTCCCTTTCTGCAGTCCCAAACATATAAGCCTTCTCTTTGGGATTCCTTGATATGTTCCCTGCTACAGTCTTCTGTAGCTGCAAACCATTTCCCATACATGGTAGGTAGTAACTTTAAGAGATTTGTGCAGCCTCTTTATCTGTTTCAGTTTACAGGTCCTGATTCATCCTGAATTATAACACATCGTACAATAGGCATTACATAAAGCCAAACTTTGTTTAGAAAAAGAACAGTCTTAGAAACAAGTGTGCCCAGGAATCTGAAAAATTAGGTTAGGTTTTCTAACAAGTCTATTACTTTCTCACCATCTCTAATTACTCATGAGCATTTCTTGATCTTGCAGTAACAATGTAAAAGCACATCCTTCTTCTTTTGCTATTGCAGACATGTGGGGTGATCAGGTTACTTGTGCATCATCTCCATCTGCAAAAAAAAAGAAAAGTTTAAAAAATAATGCCCCTGAACTCGGCTGATCCTAGAAGTCAAGCATGAGTTGACATCGCTTCTCTGGGCAGATTTAAGTCTTTGAAATGCCTTTTATAAGGGCTGCAACCTTTGCCACTGTGGGTTTCCTTCCTGAATGCAGGACATTGCTTAACACTCCTCGTGTGGTCAAGGAGACAGTGGGACGTTAACAGTCCAAACCCAAGAAACTGGAATACGATGTTGTGTTCAAGCCATTTAAAAAGTGAGGTCCGTGGGCTTGTGATGTGCGCTAGGGCTCTAAATTGAGCTTTTCATCGTCAGTTCTATTTTCAGATACGTGAGTAATACCTGTGGGCAGAAAAAGGTGCAAATCGGGGTTAGGATGATGCACACTGATACTTCTTGTTAAAGAAGTGTGATCTCTGTATTTGAGTCTGGAGAATCACCTCACACACCTATTACAAACCAAGAGCAGATTTCTTTATATTTTCGATATAGTTGTAAGGAAACAGTTCAGTGAGCTTTCAAAAAATAATGTCCCTAATGAGTTTTTTTATTGCTAATACATTAAAAACAAGATTTTTTTTTTTTTTTTTTTGCTAAAAAGCAAATGAATTTTAAGAAATATGGATCACTTTTGGGAAGGAAGAAAATGAGGGAAAACATTCTTGTCTTTTGCAGAAGTTTGTGAACTTGAATTAATTTTACAGGCTTCCCTGCTGCTCCCTCCAAAATCAGGTGGATGTTGGAAAACCTCAGCACTTTGTCCACCTCTACTTGAGTTACAGATGTTGAAATAACTGATAAATGTTTAAGACATTAAGAAAACTGTGGCTTTGAGTTAAACCTGTTTTCAGGTAACAATGTTTACAGCAGCAGAGTGTGAAAGTCTCCGACTTCAAGGAGGCTGCATTATTATTGAAAAGAAAAAATATTACTGAAAAGAAAAAGATTATAATAAGAAAAAACTTGAGCCATTGGTCTAAATTTATGCATGGAGTAAGTGTGGATACCCCAATATTTATTTTTACACCTTTATACCAGACCCAAATGCAGTTCATTGTCAAAGCAAATTTTTTTAATACTGCCCTGTAATCTCGCACTTTCACACCAGATCATTTCCAAGGACACCAGCTGGTGTGATGCCAGCAATAGGGGCCAATGCTCTGGACTGCAGAAGGTCAAATGAAACAAACTGGAACTGAACAGCAAAGGTACACGCAATCTGGGTTTTACACTGGCAGTAGAAATTAGACATAGTGAAAGATGCAGCATCTCTGCGGTTAGAGGAGTAAATTTGTTGTTAAATAACCATTTGAGTTCAAAAACATGCATTCGGGAACTGCTGTCAGCATAACAAAACAGGGGCAGATGAAGTTGCAAGGTGAGCCCCTCTCCCTCTCTCTGCTAAGAAATGAAATGCTTATACTGGTCACCAGTACAAGACCAACGTGCATCAGCTCTGACTATGCCGCAGAGACTAGGCTACTGCACTGTTTTTCTGGTGCCTTGGTACTGCAACTGTTCATGTTAATCAGCACGTAAATGGGGGACACTGAAGAGCATCAACCTACACGTTTACATTGTGCTGACAAAAGACACTTCAAAGGTGAGTAACTCTGTGTTGCTAGGACAGCTTTCCTTGTTCTCCAGCAAACCTTGCTTTCCCTCTCTTTTCTAACCAAATGTCACAAAATGATATGCTGCAAGCAAGAATTATCCATTACAAGGCTTCATGCTGGGTTTCAGTTAACTTCCAAGGAAAGGAAAGGTACATGTGCTTTACCTTGCTTAGTTAGGAGAGGATTTACCAAGCACGTATGGTAGCACAAACACTGCAGTGAGTGTCAATATGGCTATTTGTAGGATTTAGTAGTACTAATAATGGATCTAAATAGAAGTAATAACCATATTCAGCCTGCTTTGAATTCCTTTATTTCATAATAGCAACAACACATTTAAATTTTAACAATAACCCACTAACATTTTTAACAATTTAAGTTGTTGGAGGTGGAACTGCAGGACACTAAAGAACAGCTCAAAACTATGGTTATCATTCCCCAGACTAATGTTCTCCCCTTTTATGACACCTAACCAAACTGCTAAATATTTAACAGTATAATGACTAGGAGTATAGAATGAGTCAATTTAATCTCTCTCCACTTGGCTAAGATGGCTTTTTTGTTATCCTGTGTATGTGGTGGTAGCAGTCGTGTATCATTAACAAGAACAGCAGCTAACAATTTCAACTGCACATTAACTCCAATAGCCGGTTTTCATACGGCTCTAAAGGCCAAGTTTCTTTCAGACAGTTTTCTCAAACGGAGGACAACTGATGACAGGTTGGCTTAAGAATTATTTTCTAAGTTTTCTTTGTGGTGGGTTGTTTTCCAGCTAGTTAAGTACAATTTGGCTTTAAAGATAACTAGACTATTATAAACCATCTTCCTGCAGTTCGCTGTGCCACATGCATCTCACACCCAGGTGTTTAAGATTAGCCAATACTTAAACTCTGCCCCTCCTAAATTGACTGGTGCAAGTGATTGAGTTTACTGATAAATTACTTCAAGCAGTCTAACTATGATATATATGAAGCGGTGACACTACAAGTGATGCCTAATACGTTAAGTATCCCACAGATCCTTTTAGAAAAAGTAGTCTTTTTGGACCAACTCTGGTGTAGCTCGTCATCCAGCATCTATCATTTGACCTCGCACTCCTCTTTCCAAGTAAGAGAACAAATTAAATGCACTCACCCACAAATCATACTCCATGTTATGCAGCTGTGTCCAGCAACAAGCCGTTTGATCCTAAGGCGACAAAGGGCTCTGGCATATACCTGCTCCTCAACTGATTCTGACGGGCTTCTCTTTCACACCTCTTCCCCTTTGCCCTGGAGATGGCAAGCCGTTAAAAAGGAATAGAAATTGGGCACTACTTAATTTATGAGAGGAACATAAGGAATTTTCTATCCTACAAATGTAATCCCCCACTGAAACTAGTAAATAAATTATGCCACATTCAAACATGTTTTTAATGATGATAAGAATCTTCTAAATTATAGATGATGACATGAACTCCAGATTTACACAGAGAGGAAAGTGTAATAAAGTCTCATTCCCCTACAGGCCCGGGGGAGATTTGATATGCTATGTGAGAGCGTGTTTCAGAGGCAAACTGTCCACTGAACATCCTGAGATGCTTTATAAGGCCTCATCAATTCTATACTTAATACTTCATCAATGACAGTCTGCAATAGGTATTAATTCCCACTAGAATTTCAGGATTTGGTGCGAGGTCACTGTCAGACTGCAAAAGTAATCCTAAAACTGCAATGGTAAATCCTAAAACTGCCCCTATACCTTACCAGGTAGACATATAAACAGCCTAAAAAAAAGACGTTTGTGGGAGGGAGAGGAGCTGCTGGGACCTGGAGGCAGAGAGCAGAGGGCTCTCCTGGGGCAGAGCACTTGGAAATAGGGTGCAGCTAAGGTGCTGTTAGGGGCACAAGAGCCCTGTTAGCTGGGGAGATCGCCGTTCATGGGGCACTGCTAAAGATGTCTGTAGGGCTGATGTCTCTTAGCAAGCTTTTGGCTCAGGGCCCAAAGATCCCGGGCCAGGCTCCCTGGAAAAGCAACTGGATTTGGAGAATTTAGCAAAGGCCATAGTACAATTAGGGTAAAAATCAGTAATATAAAGGCCTGACCAGGGCTGCAGCTTGGAGGATAATCCTGGAGTGTCCCAAGAGTATCCTCCTGGGAGCGTCCCCACACATGTGCCCATATAGTCAACACACCACAAATGGTGCTCCTTTCGTTTTTATCAAAGCAAAGAGCCTCTCTCTGAAAGAGTGCCTTGTGTGTGAAACGAAGTGCCTTGAACGACAGAATACAAAGAGCAAGTTTCTGCTGAATTACACCCAAACCCCGAGTCTAACCACAGCGTGGAGATTCCTGAGCAAATCGCCTGTCTTCAGCTCAGCCCACACTTGTTTTGGTGATTTTTTTTTTCCCCTGCTACAGCTAAGAGCAGAACATGTCCCTCAGCCTGCTGCATGATAAAAACCAGAAAGATGACAAGGGAGAAAACAGACTTTGGTTCTTATCAGAGTATGAAAGTTGTCCTGAACTATTTGCCCTTGCAGCTTTTCCTTCACTGTTGTTGTTGCACTCCTGTGTTCGCACTGTGTCACTTCTAATAAACTTACCTCCAGTAAACAAGTAAAACATAAAAGATCTACCCTCCGTGACACCAGCAGCAAAGTGTTCAGGTTCAGAAAGCCTTCTCCCAAAGTCTGTGTTTCAGTACTACCCAGCCACCTGCCTGTTGTTGAGAGGTCCCAGAGGAGACCTGTTTTACTGCTGGCCCTCCATTTGGGAGAGCTGCTTCCGTGCTTTCCCTTACGCTCTGCCCGAGCCGGGAGCGTTTTGCAGGGTGGGGACACTATTGTGGGATGCCAGAAGAGCAACCCACGGTGCTGGGCAGGAGCCCAGAAGCAGGACCAGCTGCCCCAGCAGCGCGCAGTCTTCACATGGGGACCTCTGCCACTCCTGTCACTGCTCACCCCTCATCACACCCCATGCTTCGATAGCTCTGCGGCACGAGCTTTTACTAATTACATGAATACTAGTTATAGCATTACATGCAAAATAATTGAAGTTCCTGTAATGCTTCCCCACTTCTCTGGCTTTGCCTGGAGCTCAGAAAGCCTCATCGTCGCTGCTCACTGCAGCACGGCTCCTGTGCCCGCCTGCTCAGTGTCCGTCTGGCCCTGGGTAAAATTGGTTTTGCATAATGAACACACTCAAGCACGGCCATGGAGCTGTTAGCTTTACTTCAGTGGGGTTTTTTAACACTTTTTAAAAATCAACTGCTATGTAATCACTATCCTAATGTCAAATCCTAGAGCTCTTATTAGCATTGGCTGAGTGAAAAGGTGCAGCTAGCTGTTGGGAGAGTTTCCCCAGGTAGATCTTTGTGTTTTTGACATCTGAACTGTGTAAGGCTGTCTTTATCCCACTGAAGTCTGGAGTCCTGGTCCTGGCTACGGAACCCTGAGTCCAGTCCGGTCTCCCTGCCCAGGCCTCACTCAGGTTACTGCCCTCAGGCAGCAGAAATGAAGGACCGGTGCAGGTTTAGTTTTCTCCCCACCGTGGGTTCAGGACACAGCTGAGATACATGTCTAATTTGGGGACCTGGGAGTGACTAAAGTAATGAACTTGAACAGTAACTACAGCACAATAACAAGCACCATATGTAAAACACAAGCTTCTCTCACAGTACCTTGCACTGCATCTTGTTTCAAGATCTGTTCATATTCCCTTACTGAAGACAGTTAACTGAAAGGTTTGCGTTAAAAGCACAAACAGGACAACCTGAGGATATGTTGCAGGTAACTGGGTATGTTGTCCCTGAAAACCATACATGTTACGGAAACTCTTACTGTCATCATCCTTTCCAGTGGAGCCGAGCATGCAAAAGATGGGAAGATAGAATCATAGAATCATAGAAT